>NC_091128.1:147913743-148216243 GCF_040183065.1 Periplaneta americana
AATCTTACTATGATTTTGAGAAAAAATTTATTCTACACTTCAATTGCCATTCCTACACTATAGGATTGAGTGTAATATCATTTCTCATATAAAGTTACTTAAAAAATCACTGTCAGTCTTGTATAAACCCTTGTACACATTTTTCAAATCTATCCAACACTAGAGTCCTCATTACAGCTGTCGAAGTATGAGTATGAAGTCATGAATAATTACTTTTCAAAGCAACAAAAAAAAAAAAAAAAAAAGATAAAAAGCACAGAAGACATACAATTCTACATTCTTTCTTATTATAGAAATCCATGCATGAGGTCAGTCAGTAATGCTGTTTTATGAGTTTTAGATTGTTATTTTTATATAAAATCTACTAATAAATGCACTGTTAATGTTGCATAAGTCTTGTCTTGAATTCAGCAATCCCTATGCAAGGCAACATTCCCTATTGCAGCTGTCCATGTGCCAGTATGAAGTCGTTAAAAATTATTCAAAAACACAATACATGTACAAACATGTAATAAATCTTGCATGGAATGTGAAAAATGTTTATGCCACATTGCATACATCATTCCAGCTCAATTACTATAAGCATAAAAATTTTCATTATGGAAAATCAAAATCTCTTCTCAGTAAGTAGCCTACTCGCAAGAATTTAGCAATCATTTCTCCACTCCCTACTGTAGCTGTCCAATTATCTGTAGTAAGTCGTGAAACACTATTGAACACTAGTATACTTAAGCAAACATGGGAATATAATAAATTTTGCTATGATTTTGGAAAGAAATTTATTCAACATTTCAGTTCTTATTCCTGCCCTATAGCAGTGAGTATGAAGTCAGTTCTCAACTAAAATTACTTAAAAAATCACTGCCTGTCATCTATAAACCCTGGCTTAATTTTGAAAATTTATGCAATAATAGACGCCTTATTGCAATCCCCCAACTTTTAGTACGAAGTCATGAAATACTTTTCAAAAAAAAAAAAAAAAAAAAAAAAGGAGGAGAGACCTACAATTCCAAATTTTTCTACTTGTAAATATGTATGCATGAGCTTAGTATTTAATCAGTGATATATTAAGTGTTAAAATTAGGTTAAAGATATGAAATTTGTAAAATCTTTCGTAGCGTAAATATTTATACAAGAGCTCAGTCGGTAATACAGGTTTATAAGTTGTAACTTGGGGCATTTCCTTATGTAAAATCAGCAAATTATACACTGTCATTATTGTTTAAATACTGGCACGAATTTAGACACCACTATCCAGAATTTGAGTCCATACCACACCTGTCCATGTGTCAGTTGAAGTCGTCAAAGAATATTCAATATCGTACCACTACACCTATACAAACATGAGAATATAAGAAATCTTGAATGGTATTTCGAAAATATTTATACTACATTCCATTCATCATTTCTGATCTATAGATATGAGCATGAAGTAATTCATAATGGAAAATCACTAATCAAAACCACTGTCAGTGTTGTGTAAGTCCTGGCATGAATTTAGCAAAACTAGAAACCCTATTGAAGCTGTCAAAATATCTCTATGAATTCGTGAAGTACTGCTGAACACCAGTTCACTTAAGCAAACATTAGAATCTAATAAATCTTAGTATGATTTCGAGAAAAATTTGTTCTACACTTCAGTTGCCATTTCTGTCCTATAGGATTGAGTGGAATAACATTTCTCATATAAAGTTACTTAAAAAATTCCTGTCAGTCTTACATAAACCCTGGCAAAGTTTTTTTCAAATTTATGCAACACTGGAGTCCTCATTACAGCTGTCGAAGGATGAGTATGAATTCGTTAATAATTACTTTTCAAAGCAACAAAAAAAATAATAAATAAATAAATAAATATAAAGCACGGAAGTCATACAATTCCACATTCTTTCCTATTGTAGAAATCTATGCATGGGGTCAGTTGCTAATGGAGGTTCATGAGTTGTACACTGTTATTTTTATATAAAATCTACAACAGATGCACTGTTAATGTTGTATAAGACCTGTCCTAAATTCAGCAATCCCTGTGCAACACTAGAGTCCTTATTTCAGCCGCGCATGGTCATTATGAAGTCGTCAAAGATTATTCAACAACACTATATCTATGCAAACATGAGAATGTAATAAATCTTGCATGGAATTTGAAAAATGTTTATGCTACATTTCCTACATTATTTGCTTTCAATAAGTATGTGGATAAAAATATTCGTTATGGAAATTTAAAAATCTCTGTCAGTAAGTAGCCTACTCGCATGAATTTAGCAATCATTTCTCCAATATTCCTTTTGTAGCTGTCTAATTATATATAGTAAGTCGTGAAACACTATTGAACACTAGTACACTTAAGCAAACATGGGAATCTAATAAATCTTGCTATGAATTTGAAAAGAAATTTATTCAATCGTTCAGTTTTTATTCCTGCCCTATACGATTGAGAATGAAGTCAGTTCTCAAGTAAAATTAGTTAAAAATTCACTGCCAGTCTTCTATAAACCCTGGCTTAATTTTGGAAATTTATGCAATACTAGAGGCCTTATTGCAATCGTCCAAGTGATAGTACGAAGTCGTCAATTACTTTTCAAAGAGACAACAACAGAAAAAAAGAAAAAGCAGCAGAGATCTACAATTCCAATCTTTTCTACTTGTAAATATGTATGCATGAGCTTAGTATTTAATCAGTAATAAAATAAGTGTTAAAAGTAGGATAAAAAAATAAAAATTATAAATTCTTTCCTAGTCTAGATGTTTATGCAAGAGCTCAGTCGGTAATGAAGCTTTATATGTCTTGGGTCTTTTCTTTATGTAAAATCAGCAAACTAAACACTGTCATTTTTGTTTAAATACTGGCATGAATTTAGAAACACTATTCAGTATTTGAGTCCATACTACACCTGTCAGTGTGTCAGTATGAAGTCGTCGAAGAATATTCAGTACCATACCACTACACCTATACAAACATGAGAATGTAAGAAATCTTGAATGGCATTTCGAAAATATTTTTACTACATACCATACTTCATTCCTGATCTATAGATATGAGCATGAAGTAATTCATTATGGGAAATCACTAATCAAAATCTCTGTCAGTGTTGTGTAAGTCCTGGCATGAATTTAGCAATCGTTAAGCAAAGCTAGAAACCCTATTGAAGCTGTCCAATTATCTGTATGAATTCGTAAAGGTCTTCTCAACACCAGTACTCTTAAGCAAACAATAGAATCTAATAAATCTTACTATAAACTTGAGAAAAAAATTTATTCTACACTTCAGTTGCCATTTCTGCCCTATTGGGTTGTGTTAATATAATTTCTAACGTAAAGTTATCTATAAAATCACTGTCATTCTTGTATAAACCCTGGCTAAAATGTTGCATAGAATCCTCATTACAGCTGTTGAAGTATGAATATGAAGCCGTGAATAATTACTTTGCAAAGCAACAATACCACAAAAAAATAAAGAAGCACAGAAGATACAATTCCACATCCTTTCTTATTGTAGAAATTTGTGCACGAGCACAGTCGGTAATGCAGCTTTATGAGTTTTACATAAATGAATTTTTTTTTGTAAAAATCATGTAACAAACCATTGTCAGTGTTTTATAAGACTTGGCATCAATTTAGGAACCGCAATGCAGTACTAAAGTCCTTATTACAGCTGTCCGTGTGTCAGTATGAAGTCGTCAGAAATTGCTCAACATCACTCACTACACATGTACAGTTGTCAAAAGAAAAAGTGGCTGCTCTCCAGAAACAAAGTTCCCTTCGGGTATCTTCGCTACAATTCGGAGGCAGGCGATGTTACATGTTGGACCACGTTGCCTGATATCTACAGTTATAATTAAAGAATTCCGCGTGTTACTTGATGGTGTAATGGTAGCGTTCCGGCCTGGTATTCGTTAGGTCCTGCATTCGAATACAACCTAATGCTTTTTATGTTGTTTTTTGTTTTATTTTTGAAGAGAAAGAGACAAAATATACATAATTCCTCCTTTCTCTTTTATGATTATTTTAGTAATTAACGTGAGGTTCATGAATGTATTATGCCATGACTTTATCATTATTTATTATGACATTATGGCTGCAATTATTGGAAAGAAAAAAAAATTATTCTCAACAAGAATATCTTTCGTGGCATAAACAAAATTAACTTACTAGCATCTGCCTTACAACATTCAAACAATTTTAAGCATTCAAAAAACAAAACAAAATGGCACGATTCAATATTTAGTCTATCTTCCTCACATCTCGATCACATTTCGCAGTCGAGTGGGCATGGAATCGACTAGAGTCTTTTCAAATAGCGACTGTTCTCAGCCACGACATTCAAAGCATTCTGGACAGACATAAGTGTTCTGTCCATGGCAGGTCTTTCACTGCAAGCCCAGCATTCTCCAATCTTTCCTATTTTCTGCCTTCCTCTTAGTCTCCCCACATGATCCACATATCTTAATGTCTTCTATCATTTGATATCTTCTTCTGCTCCAAACTCTTCTCCCGTTCGCCATTCCTTCCAGTGCATCCTTCAGTAGGCGGTTTCTTCTCAACCAGTGACCCAACCAGTTCCTTTTTCTCTTTCTAATCAATTTCAACATCATTCTTTCTTCATCCACTTTTTCCAAGACAACTTCATTTCTTATTCTGTCTGTCCACTTCACACGCTCTATTCTTCTCCACATCCACATTTCAAATGCTTCTATTCGTTTCTCTTCATTTCGTCGTAATGCCCATGTTTCTTCCCTATACAGTGCGACACTCCACACAAAGCACTTCACTAATCTCTTCCTTAGTTCTTTTTCCAGAGGTCCACAGAAGATGCTCCTTTTTCTATTAAAAGCTTCCTTTGCTTATGTTTGCAGTTTTTCTTGGAAAGGATAAATGCGGTAACACCACTGTCTCTTTCGCATCTTAATAGATCCCAGGGAGCCCAAGCGTGGAGGTGAAGAGCGTGGATTTGACTAATTGAGCTCTCCGGACTTCACCGAAATTCACCGCAAGGATTAAATATCAGTTCTATGAGGATTTTTTATCCGATCAGATACCGGGAAATGCCAATTAGCCTTTGCCCCCCAAATCCTGAACGAACTTCTACAAATCCTCAGAAAATCTTGGAGGGGGATTGGACCAATTTTCCCGCAAATGTTTCCACACTTGTGCTCTCGTAGTTCAGTCGGAAGAACGTCGGGATTTAGATGTCAAAGTCTCACGTTTTCATTTTATTGTGTTTCAAGATAATATAAATTAATGTAATAATATAAAAATAAAAAAATGAAGAACGATAACAGAATATAGGTCTAAATGGTAGCGTAAATATTATTTATAACGTTAAAGAACGATAACAGAATATAAATTATAATTTGAATATTATTTATATCGCTAAAAAACGATTAAAAAATAAAATTAAAGCTTAAGCAAGGCCCGAACTCACAACCTTCGAATCATTAAGCGAGCACTCTACCGCTGGTCTACGAGACGCAGATATGGAATAGTTTCATACTTCCGGAACTGCTTCTACAAGCACATGCATCGTGTAACATCGCTGTGACCCAAAGTGGACTTAGAAAATATTCGCTGTTCACGAATGCAGCCCTTTTTTTTTTGACAACTGTACAAGCATGAGAATGTAACAAATCTTGCATGACGTTTGGAAAGTATACATACTACACTTCATACATGATTCCTACTCTATAATTATGAGCATAAGACAATTTACTATAGAAATTCATTAATCATTATCTCTGTCAGCGTAGTATAAGTCCTGGCATGAAATTAGAAACAATTATGCAAGACTATAATCCCTATTGCAACCTTCAAATTATCTGCATGAAGTGGTGAAACTTTATTCAGCAACAGTATACTAAAGCAAACATTGCAATCTAATAGATTTCGATATGAATTAGAGAAGAAATTTATTCTACACTCCAGTTTTCATTCGTGCCCTATAGGATAGAGTATAAAATCATTTGTCAAGTAAAATTACTTAGAAAAACACTGTCAGTATTGAATAAACTCTGCCTTAAATTCTGAAAATTTGTTCAACACTGCAGACCTTACTGCTTTTGTCCAGATAAGAGTATGAAGTCGTGATTTACTTTTGAAAGCAACAACACAAATAGAAGCACGGGAGGATTACACATCTAAATTTTTCTTACTTACTTCTTACGGCTTTTAATGAACCCGGAGGTACATCGCCACACTCACATAAGCCTGCCATCAGTCTCTATCCTGAGCGAGATTAATCCAGTCTCTACAATCATATCCCATTTCTCTCAAGTCCATTTTAATATTATCCTTCCATCTACGTCTCAGCCTCTCCAAAGGTCTTTTCCAACTAACACTCTACATATATTTCTGAATTCGCCCATATATGCTACATGCCCTGCCCATCTCAACTGTTTCAATTTTTCTACTTGTAAATATTTATGCTTGAGCTCAGTCGGTAATGCAGGTTTATAGCTTTTAGATTAGGGCATTTTTTATGTGAAAACAGCAAATAAAAGCTTGTCAGTGCTGTGTAAGTCCTGGCATGAATTTAGCAACCACTATACAGGACTACAGTCTCTATTGCAGCTGTCAATATGTCAGTATGAACTCGTCAAAGATTATTCAACATCACTTACTTACTTACTTACTGGCTTTTAAGGAACCCGGAGGTTCATTGTCGCCCTCACATAAGCCCGCCATCAGTCCCTATCCTGAGAAAGATTAATCCAGTCTCTACCATCATACCCCACCTCCCTCAAATCCATTTTAATATTATCTTCCCATCTACGTCTCGGCCTCCCCAAAGGTCTTTTGCCCTCTGGCCTCCCAACTAACACTCTATATGTATTTCTGGATTCGTCCATACGTGCTACATGTCCTGCCCATCTCAAACGTCTGGATTTTATGGTCCTAATTATGTCAGGTAAAGTATACAATGCGTGCAGCTCTGTGTTGCGTAACTTTCTCCATTCCCCTGTAACTTCATCCCTTTTAGACCCAAATATTTTCCTAAGAACCTTATTCTCAAACACCCTTAATCTCTGTTCCTCTCTCAAAATGACAGTCCAAGTTTCACAACCATACAGAACAACCGGTAATATAAATGTTTTATAAATTCTAACTTTCAGATTTTTTTACCACTACACCTATACAAACATGAGAATGTAATAAATCTTGCATAGAATTTTGGAAAATATTTTTTTCTACGCTTGAGTTGTTATTCATGCCATGTAACTATGAGTGTGAAGTATGTTATTATGAAAAATTATTAACCTAAGTAACTGTCAGTGTTGTATAAGTCCTGGCATGTTTTTAGCAATTATAATGGAAGACAAGAGACCCTATTGCAAATCTTCCATTGTGTGTAGGAAGTCGTGAAGCACTATTGATCACCAGCACACACAAGCAAACATTGCATTCTAATAAATCTTGCTATGAATTTGGGAAAAAATTTATTCTACATTTCACTTGTCATTCCTGCCCAATAGAATACATCCTACTTCAATGTAGTAACACCAACAACAAACTGCAGGAAATAATGAAAAACCACTTGTTAATAAAATTCTCACCAATCGACAGTTCTGGAATATTGCATATTTGATTTACAGTGTACATAACGTAATCAGCTTATAGCTGGACAAACGTATTAAGAAGTAAGAAGTATGTTGTCATTCCTGCCCTACAGAATTTAGTGTAATGTCATTACTAAAAAATTACTTAAAAAGTCACTGTCAGTCTTCTATAAAGCTTGGCTTAAATTTCGCAAATTTATGCAACACTAGAGACTACATTGCAACTGTCTAAATGTGAGTATGAACTTGTGAATTACTATTCAAAGCAATAACACAAAAAAATAAGAAGCATGGGAAACAACAATTCCATATTCCTTCCTATTGTAGAAACGTATGTATGAGCTCAGTCCGTAATGCAGCTTTATGAGTTGTAGATTGTCATTTTTTATGTAAAATGTAGAAACAAATGCGCTGTCAGTGTTGTATAAGTCCTGTCTTGAATTCAGCAATCCCTATGCAAGACTAGATTCCCTATTGCACCTGTTCATGTGTCAGTATGAAGTCGTCAAAGATTATTCAACAACACTATACATATAAAACATGAGAATGTAATAAATCTGGCATGGAATTTGGAAAATGTGTATGCTACGTTGCATACATCAATCCAGCTCAATAAGTCTGAGCATAAAAAATTCATTACCATGGAAAATCAAAATCTCTGTCAGTGTTGTATAAGTAGCCTACTCGCATGAATTTAGCAATCATTATGGAAGGCTCCAATTCCTATTGTAGCTGTCCAATTATCTGTAGTAAGTCGTGAAACACTATTGAACATTAATACACTTAAGCAAACATGGCAATTTAATAAATCTTGCTATGAATTTGGAAAGAAATTTATTCAACCCTTCAGTTCTTATTCCTGCCCTAAACGATTGAGTATGAAGTCAGTTCCAAGTAAAATTACTTTAAAAATCACTGCCAGTCTTCTACAAACACTGGCTTAATTTTGGAAATTTATGCAATAGCAGAGGCCTTATTTCAACCATCCAAGTGTTAGCATAAAGTCGTTAAATACTTTTCAAAGCAACATTAACAGATAGAAAAGCAGGGGAGACCTACAATTCTAAATTTTTCTACTTGCAAATATGTATGCATGAGCTTAGTATTTAATCAGTGACATAATAAGTGTTAAAAGTAGGATTAAAAAAAATGAAAATTGTAAATTCTTTCCTATTGTAGATATTTATGCAAGAGCTCAGTCGGTAATGCAGCTCTATAAGTTGTAGATTGGGTCTTTTTTATGTAAAATCAGCAAACTAAACATTGTCATTCTTGTTTAAATACTGGCATGAATTTAGCAACCACTATCCAGGATTTGAGTCCATATTACACCTGTCCATGTGTCAGTATGAAGTCGTTAAAGAATATTCAATACCATACCTCTACACCTATGCAAGAGCTCAGTCGGTAATGCAGCTCTATAAGTTGTAGATTGGGTCTTTTTTATGTAAAATCAGCAAACTAAACATTGTCATTCTTGTTTAAATACTGGCATGAATTTAGCAACCACTATCCAGGATTTGAGTCCATACTACATCTGTCCATGTGTCAGTATGAAGTCGTTAAAGAATATTCAATACCATACCTCTACACCTATTCAAACATGAGAATGTAAGATATCTTGAATGGTATTTCGAAAATATTTATACTATATTCCATACATCATCCCTGATCTATAGATATGAGCATGTAGTAATTCATTATGTAAAATTACTAATCAAAATCTCTGTCAGGGTTGTGTAAGTCCTGGTATGAATTTAGCAATCGTTATGCAAAACTAGAAACCCTAGTGAATCTGTCCAATTATCTGAATGAATTCGTGAAGCACTGCTGAACACCAGTACACTTAAGCAAACATAAGAATCTAATAAATTTTACTACGAATTTGAGAAAAAAATTTATTATACACTTCAGTTGCCATTTCTGCCCTATAGGATTGAGTTTAATATCATTTCTCATGTAAAGTTACTTAAAAAATCACTGTCAGTCTTGTATAAACCCTGGCTAAAATTTTGCAAAATTTATGCAATACTAGAGTCCTCATTAAGCTGTCAAAGTACGAGTATGAAATAGTAAATAATTACTTTTCAAAGCAACAACACCAAAGGAAGAAAAATATGGAGAAGCACAGAAGACATACAATTCCACATTCTTTCCTATTGTAGAAACTTGTGCATGAGCTCAGTCGGTAATGCAGCTTTATGAGTTGTAAATTGTAATTTTTATGTAAAATCTGCAAACAAATGCACCGTCAGTGTGATACAAGTCTTGGCATGAATTTAGTAATGAAGTCGTCAAAGATTATTCATCACTATTACACCTATACAAACATGAGGAAATAATAAATCTTGCATGGAATTTGAAAAATATATATACTACCTAAGCAGCTGTCTAAGTATCAGTATCAAGAAGGGCTGCAGTCATGCCAGGGCAGCCAGGGTTCCTCCCTGGTACTGTTTTCTTTAACCTGGTAGCACCCTGCTTCTCTATTTTTACTTTTTAAAATAATAATTATCTTACTGGCACCTTATTAAACTTTGTATTTGAAAGTGTGGATTAGTAGTAATAATAACTTTTTATGAAATGCCTTATTGAAATTTTGCTTATGACTGCACTGGTAACAAGCCATCAACTTTTATTCAACAAATAAGAGCACACGAAGCATGGAATGTGATAAATCTTAGTACGAATTTTTAAAATATTAACAACGTGCAATGGTTCAGTTGGTAATACATCTGTTTAAGCATTAGCGTCAAGTCATTTATCATGTGAAACTTAAAACGAAAGTAGAATCTACTGACATGAAGTCAGCAATTTATATTATTATTGTAGTTCTTGTCGTCATTCTTATAATTTTCCTTTTTGTGATTATCGTGCTCTATTCGTGATTATTGTAATGCTTGTTGACCTTGTCATTGTGCTTATGTTTTCTTTATCATAGTTCTTGTAGTAAGCCTATTTGTCATTGTCTTTATTTTGGTTATTTGTTCTTTTTCTTTTCCTTCTTTTTCTTTTAATTTAAAGGCGTATATTTCGATTATAGCACCCTATAAGGTTTAAATCAACCCAAAAGACCGCAATGCAACAACAGGCTTTGCGATACGTCTGGGTTTAATTTCCTGAAATTCCTCAGGGGACAATGTACGTTTCCCAAGATAACAATGCCTGGTTAGGCTTAGACCCGGGCAATCCAGCAAAATGCGAAGTAATGACTCAACCTCCATTGTATGTAGCCTTCCTTATACGATATTCCACATGACTTTTCCAAATCATGTTGAGATCAAGGATTACTCCTAGATATTTAACTTATTTATTTAAAACTATGTCCTTACCATATAAGGTAACTCTAGGTATATTTCCCTTATTTTGATCATGGCCTCTGTTATAATCTTTATCATAGTCCTTATTGTCGTGCTTCTCGTGGTCTATATCATGGTCCTTGTTATAGAGTTGTCGTTTTTGTGGTCCTTCTCTTTGTCATGATCATTATAATGTCCTTGTTGCCTTTGTGATGGTCCTACATTTGTCATTTTAGAATAATATTGTTTTCCATATCCTGCAAGTGACTTTTGTAGGAAAAACTGCTGCACACAACCAGGTGGCATTAAGGAAGCTTAATTGTGTGTTTCTGTGAAAACCTAGTAATAGTTGTTTGGCAGCACAACAATACCTTCTCTTTTTCTGTTCTTTCTATAAAGAAAAACTGAAAGCAATTTGCTTTTAAATAACAGTCACGTGTATCACTTTTAACTAATTCAACTGTTCATAGTATAAATACTCGTCAAAAAATTACTTTATTGGCAAGTCTATCGTACTATCAAAAATGATTGAGTTATATGGCAGTAACAATGTTTAATAGCCTCCCTATAAAAAATCGAACTTAAAACTTCTGTAGCCTATACCTGGTGATTCGTGTCTAATGACCCGCGCTTTAGGAATCGGTTCTACAGGCCATTTTGGCATAAATGTCATATGAACATGGTTCCTATATTATCGGCAGTTAAGAAGTTACAGCTGATTGAATCCTATGAATGGATGCTGAACCCTGAACTCATTTCACCGGCATTATCACCTTCACTTCATTCAGATGCTAAATAACCTAAGAAGTTGATACAGCATTGTAAAATAACCCACTAATCCTACGAATGTAACAGTAGCCTTGAGTAGAACTAGGAGTTATGCACTCAAAATACACAGAAATATTAATTCAAACTACTGTACTACAGTAATCACAAAATAAACATATCTCAGTTTGGAGCACAAAATAAACATACCACAGTTTGGAACACAAAATAAATATACCTCAGTTTGGAAGCAGATGTTTGTCCTTCCATTTCGATGTGCTTGGCTGCACGCATGTGAATGGCGTGCATGTAGCATTCCGTACCTTGGTACGGCTGTACCTGAAAAGCTGAAAATCACCTGACCTATCTTCCCCTTTTCCTCCGTACTTCACGTCAATGCGCAACCCTCCATTTAGTTTACTTTCCAATGTCTCTATTATGATGCAACTCCAAAGCCTGATTCACATTATTACATTCGGATTTTTACAAATAATTTTCAAAATAATCGAATCCATGTCCATATGACATTTTATACTGAATATTACCTATAGAACTGATTCCTAATGCGACCTATAGAACTGATTTCTAACGAGTGAGTATATTTCAACTAGACTGCGACTATGAATTACGACTTTGTAGTACGGCACTATTACGATTTGTTGACATGTTCGTATCCTATCTTATCTGTGAAGCTATGTATGAATGTCGCTGAATGTAAATAAATACCGGTACAAAACAATATAATACAATGATACTAATATTTCAAAGAGTAACACTTTACCAAATCCAGTCCAGGTGGCGACAGCTTCTCCCTGCAAAAAATAAACATTTCCCATTACACCACAGTCAGAACACTGTACTATTACAACACCACATTCAACAATAAAAAGTCACAGACATGTTAGAAGATACAAACAATAAGGGACTGATACTACAAAAGAGAACATGGAGGAGATACGAAACACTGCGAATATTAGGGATCTACACGCAAAATACACGTTTCAACACTGTTTGTCAAGTTGACTCCTAATATCCACAGAACTTCATATCCTATCAAGGTGTGAATGTGGAATATGGACTAAACCACCTCCACTTTGGCCACTGATATGGATGCGCCCATTGTGCAAATTTAAAGTTTTGACATAGGCGATAAATGGCCAGAAAATTTTGGAGTCCTCTCCTTCAGACACAGTTCTAACACACACTCTAAATCCACTACAAGGAACCCTGCAGTTCCAATTCTTTCTTGGTTTATTCGGATACTATTCTCACACACTTCTTACTTTGCTACCTCATATATTTAAATGATCTTACAAACAAAGATAACCCGTTTGGTTGTAATGAACTCCAGCAAAGTGTAATCTAATTTGAGGCATTGATAAGCTCTTTTTAATGACCTATTCCAAAGTAATTACCCTGATTTTAAGTGACCGTACTAGCAACAGATGCGTCACACACTCACTAGGAGCTACCTCACTACAACAATAAGAAATAGGTTATTATCATCCCATGCCACATACATCCAGAGATCTCCCACAGTACAAATATAACGTAGAAATAGCCTGAATGTTTCGTGATGCTTATTACTTTATATACACACAGTATTGGGAATTGTTAAACAAATTTATCTACACAACAGATAAGCTTAAGTACCAATAGAAACTATAAGCATTGTTCAAATGCACAGAGGTCCTTATACATTGTTATTTTTGTAGAAATATTCAGTACTGGTAATATATTTTGCACAAAAATTAAAAGCTACATTTCCTTAATATGAAATAACAACGAATTTATACTTTTTGTGCGAGATAACGCCACATTTTTAAACTGAAATTTAACATTTTTGTTCACCACGAAACAGAATCCCTAATTACACATACCAAAAGTCAGGAAGATATGAGTGAAGGTATTTACATAACTGATAAGCCACAAATACGAGGGAGAGTCAAAAAAGTAACCTTAATAATTGTTTTATTAATTTAATATGTATAATAACACTACAAACACTTCATCACTTTTCAACATAGTATAACAGGAACACTTGCATTGGATGTAGTGATCAAATGTTTGTAGTCTTATTGTACATATTCAATTAATAAAACAAGTATTAAGGTTACTTTTTGACTCTCCTTCGTATATTGATGTGCAAATTTTGTACTATGACGGTACATTGGAAGAAATGTAGTGTCCAAACATTTTTTTGTAGAATAAAAAAAACATGGACTTCCATGAACACCTCAAAATTAATTTCTTTACATCACCATTATTTTCTCCCTACAAACTCAAAGATGATCGGGTATAATATGAAGGCACAAAGACCCCTGACATTCTAGACACCCAAGCAAATTTTTCTTCCTCAAGAAAAATTCATCGAGAGCCGATCCCAGGAATCGAACCTGGGACAACAAAACCTTTGATAATTTACTATTTTATTACTAGAATTTCATACCTCCAACTACTAAAACAGCATTGTAAATAATGATTTACGTGATTTCAAACATACGACAGTATTTTACTGGGGGCGCGATCCTACATGAAACTTAGTTCATTACCCATAGACTAAATTTGAATCTTTTGACAGAAAACATTGCTATTTCAGATTGGAGTTAAAATACACAATAATACTTAATATAGATGTCAGTCTAAAAGACACCTCAAAACGAGGTCTGCAAACTTGTTATCATGCCGATGAGAGTTGTGACGGTATTGAATACACCCCGCTAAACACAGGGAGCATCAAAAAGAAAAGGGGGGATTTATCTATCAATGATGGTGTACAAAAATTTATGGTTCTTCAGGTTTCAGTAAACTGTTTATAATTTACTGGTTGAGTGTTAGAGAAGGCCGTATGGCCTTAACTCTGCCAGGTTAAATAAATTATTATTATTATTATTATTATTATTATTATTATTATTATTATTATTATTATTATTATTATTATTATTATTATTATTATTATTTACCTATATACTCTGAGTATTTAAGTTTAAAATTTATATTCTTCCATTTTATCTTAATTTTTACTGTGTTGAAAACATATAGTGAGATTATAATAATTGGCTAATATTCCTCTCTTACCAAGTAAGTTTTCGTCTTTTTAAGGAATTATTATTATTATTATTATTATTATTATTATTATTATTATTATTATTATTATTATTATTATTATTATTTACCTATATACTCTGAGTATTTAAGTTTAAAATTTATATTCTTCCATTTTATCTTAATATTTACTGTGTCGAAAACATATAGTGATATTATAATAATTGGCTAATATTCCTCTCTTACCAAGTAAGTTTTCGTCTTTTTAAGGGATTATTATTATTATTATTATTATTATTATTATTATTATTATTATTATTATTATTATTATTATTATTATTATTATTATTATTATTTTACAATTTTAATTTTAAAAAAATGTTCCCAAATGCAACCATAGCTACTATCTTGGCAGCAAATAAAGAAAAGTGATAGATATTTTGCTTTCAGAAGTATTATTTTAAATAAATATAAGTCTAACGATTGCATTGTGTTTTCAAATGTGTCAGTCTGTAAATTCGCTTCTTCCACATAACTGACTCATTTATTCCTTAACAAGTGAACAGGTTCAAATTTTTCCTGGTGAAATGCGGGAATTATTGTGTTTACTGTTATTACTCACTGCATTCTATGCTGCCCTTCGGTTTTAACTTACAACATTTGCCAAAGTGAAAAAAATTAATAAGAGTGAAAAAAAATCTCAGCTTGAGAATATTCCCAAAAACGTCCAGAATATTCTCAAATCTCTTCCCCTAGGAATATACCCATGTCCCAACACTATGTAGCTCGCAGATGTTTCATAGAGGTTTAGTCAGTTACAACAAATATTCCAATAGTACATAGAAGTAACATTCTCGTAAGACATTGTAATACTCACCACTGTGCATTGGCCAGGCATCTGTGCAGATCATCTGGGACACGGCAGCCCGACACCGAAAGGCTGCAGCACGCGGCACTGAACGTCCAAGTCTAATTTGTCTAAGTCCTGAGTTCTGAAATTTGTGACAGTCTAGGAGAGATTAGTTTAGGCTTTTCATATGTCTTGCATATACGAATCTGTGATATATTGCATTAGGTTAGGTTAGGTTAGGTTAGCTTAGTTCAGGTTTCCTTTCATATACTAATCTGCGACTGATTAGGTTAGTTGAGTTTAGTCTTTTGGTGTCCGTATAGGTCAGTTTCTGTCAGATGCGTTTCCAATTCACTGTGGGCTAAAGCAAGGAGATGCACTATCACCTTTACTTTTAACTTCACTCTAGAGTATACCATTAGGAAAATCCAGGATAACAGAGAGGGTTTGGAATTGAATGGGTTACATCAGCTGCTTGTCTATGCGGATGACGTGAGTATGTTAGGAGAAAATCCACAAACGATTAGGGAAAACATGAGAATTTTACTGGAAGCAAGTAAAGAGATAGGTTTGGAAGTAAATCCCGAAAAGACAAAGTGTATGATTATGTACGAAATGGAAATATAAAAATTGGAAATTTATCTTTTGAAGAGGTGGAGAAGTACAAATATCTTGGAGCAACAGTAACAAATATAAATGATACTCGAGAGGAAATTAAACACAGAATAAATATGGGAAATGCCTGTTATTATTCGGTTGAGAAGCTTTTATCATCCAATCAGCTGTCAAAAAATCTGAAAGTTAGAATTTATAAAACAGTTATATTACCGGTTGTTCTTTATGGTTGTGAAACTTGGACTCTTACTTTGAGAGAGGAACATAGGTTAAGGGCGTTTGAGAATAAGGTGCTTAGGAAAATATTTGGAGCTAAGAGGGATGAAGTTACAGGAGAATGGAGAAAGTTACACAACATAGAACTGCACGCATTGTATTCTTCACCTGACATAATTAGGAACATTAAATCCAGACGTTTGAGATGGGCAGGGCATGTAGCACGTATGGGCAAATCCAGAAATGCATATAGTGCTGGGAGGCAGGAGGGAAAAAGACCTTCAGGGAGGCCTAGACGTAGATGGGAAGATAATATTAAAATGAATTTGAGGGAGGTGGGATATGATGATAGAGAATGGATTAGTTTTTCTCAGGATAGGGACGAATGGTGGGCTTATGTGAGGGCAGCAATGAACCTCCGGGTTCCTTAAAAGCCAGTAAGTAAGTAAGTAAGTAAGTAAGCAAGCAAGTAAGTAAGTAAGTCTTTTGGTATGTCTTGCATATGCTAAGTGAAGTGAAATGTCCGTTTGGCAATCATTCTGAAATGTTGTTGTTTAGTCAACTGTCCGAAGAAAGGTTTCATCCTCATAAGTGAGACCAATAAGATATCACTTACGAGGCAACTAAATAAAGGGTAGAATGGCCAATTCTACCTCTTTATTCTTTCGAAATTTGACCCAACTTCTGATATGGTTTTAAGTCAATTGACGTCCTGTATGAATTCTTCACATTTCAAAGTACGTTCTATCTTAAAAGTAGTCAATTCTTCCACTGTTTTCGTCAAAAAAGTCCTTCAGTGCCGCGTACTATAGAAACTCCGTCCAGTTTCTACTCCAGTTTATTCTGCGGTTCTGTCTGGAAAGAAAACAAAAAATAGGTGCAGTGTACTTGGAGTGTAACAACACATACCGTAGTACACAGGCGTAATACTCTAGAAAAGCACTGCAATACTCACGGGTCTTCTACGGAGGTATTCCTCTGCGGCGCATCTGGGGCACGGCAGCCTGATGTCCAGGTGGTTGATTCTGCAGTTCTTTCTTAGAGGCAACAAAACAAAACGGGTGCAATGTAGTTGACCAGTTACATCAAGAATTTCAGTAGTACACAGAAGTAAATTCTGGTAAGACACTGCAATACTCACAGCTTTGTTATTCTTCTGTGGAGGTATTCTTCTTTCTTCCTGTGGTGATATTCTTCTTTCTTCTGCGGTGGTATTCTTCTTTCTTCTGCGGTGGTATTCTTCTTTCTTCTGCAGATCATCTGGGGCATGGCAGCCTGACGTTCAAGTGATTCTGCAGTTCTTCCTTAGAAACAACAAAACACAATGGGTGCAATGTAATTGACCAGTTACATCAAGAATTTCAGTAGTACACAGAAATAAATTCTGGTAAGACACTGCAATACTCACAGCTTCGTTAGTTATGATGCAGAACTCCATCAATTATAGCTACAGCATTGGGTCGACGTGATGCATCTGCATAGCATTGGGCAGGTATTCTTCCTGCGGTGGTATTCTTCTGCGGTGATATTCTTCTTTCTTCTGCGGTGGTATTCTTCTTTCTTCTACGGAGCATCTGGGGCATGACGTTCAAGTGATTCTGCAGTTCTTCCTTAGAAACAACAAAACAAAATGGGTGAAATGTAGTTGAACAGTTACAACAAGGATTTCAATAGCAGACAGAAGTAAATTCTGGTAAGACACTGCAATACTCACAGCTTCGTTAGTTATGATGCAGAACTCCATCAATTATAGCTACAGCATTGGGTCGACGTGATGCATCTGCATAGCATTGGGCAGGTATTCTTCCTGCGGTGGTATTCTTCTTTCTTCTGCGGTGGTATTCTTCTTTCTTCTGCAGTGATATTCTTCTTTCTTCTGCGGTGGTATTCTTCTTTCTTCTACGGAGCATCTGAGGCATGACGTTCAAGTGATTCTGCAGTTCTTCCTTAGAAACAACAAAACAAAATGGGTGAAATGTAGTTGAACAGTTACAACAAGGATTTCAATAGTAGACAGAAGTAAATTCTGGTAAGACACTGCAATACTCACAGCTTCGTTAGTTATGATGCAGAACTCCATCAATTATAGCTACAGCATTGGGTCAACGTGATGCATCTGCACAGCGTTGGGCAGGTATTCTTCCTGCGGTGGTATTCTTCTTTCTTCTGCGGTGGTATTCTTCTTTCTTCTACGGAGCATCTGGGGCATGACGTTCAAGTGATTCTGCAGTTCTTCCTTAGAAACAACAAAACAAAACAGGTGAAATGTAGTTGAACAGTTACAACAAGGATTTCAATAGTAGACAGAAGTAAGTTCTGGTAAGATACTGCAATACTCACAGCTTCGTTAGTTATGATGCAGAACTCCATCAATTATAGCTACAGCATTGGGTCAACGTGATGCATCTGCACAGCGTTGGGCAGGTATTCTTCTTTCTTCTGCGGTGGTATTCTTCTTTCTTCTGCGGTGGTATTCTTCTTTCTTCTGCGGTGGTATTCTTCTTTCTTCTGCGGTGGTATTCTTCTTTCTTCTGCGGTGGTATTCTTCTTTCTTCTACGGAGCATCTGGGGCATGACGTTCAAGTGATTCTGCAGTTCTTCCTTAGAAACAACAAAACAAAACAGGTGAAATGTAGTTGAACAGTTACAACAAGGATTTCAATAGTAGACAGAAGTAAATTCTGGTAAGACACTGCAATACTCACAGCTTCGTTAGTTATGATGCAGAACTCCATCAATTATAGCTACAGCATTGGGTCAATGTGACGCATCTGCACAGCGTTGGGCAGGTATTCTTTCTGCGGAGGTATTCTTCTTTCTTCTGCGTAGGTATTCTTCTTTCTTCTGCGGAGGTATTCTTCTTTCTTCTGTGGAGGTATTCTTCTTTCTTCTGCGGAGATATTCTTCTTTCTTCTGCGGAGGTATTCTTCTGCGCAGCATCTGGGGCACGGCAGCCTGACGTCCAGGTGGTACACCAGTTGATTCTGCAGTTCTTTCTTAGGGGCAACAAAAAAAAAACGGGTGCAATCTAGTTGACCAATTACAACAAGAATTTCAGTAGTACACAGAAGTAAATTCTGGTAAGACACTACAATACTCACAGCTTCGTTATGATGCAGAACTCCATCAATTACAGCCACAGCATTGGGTCGACGTGACGCATCTGCACAGCGTCGGACAGATATTCTTCTGCGGAGGTATTCTTCTGCGGAGATATTCTTCTGCAGAGGTATTCTTCTGCAGAGATATTCTTCTGTGGAGGTATTCTTCTGCGGAGCATCTGGGGCCACAGCTCTGGGTCAATGTGACGCGTCTGCACAGCATTGGGCAAGGCAGTCAAATTCTTGTATGAAGCATCTGGGGCAGGCTGACGTCCAGGGACTTTTCTATAGCACTCGACACTGAAACTTCCAAATTGCATTTATGAGAGGTTACTTTAGGCTTTAAGTCTGTATGTATTTATTTACACTGCAAATGACCAAATACCTGCTGGCAGTAGTAATTTCATTATAATTAGTAATGACAGTTGAATAACCTAATTTTCCATTACAACCTGCAAATATGACACACACATTGTTAATAAAGGGCGCGTGGTAGTGTCACGGTTAGGACGTAATGCTACAAAGCCAGAAGGTCGCTGATTCAATAGGACACGACTGCCTGGAGGAATATTTATATAAGCTGGGTATTTTACCATCACCTCAGTGTGTTTGTAATGAGAAAAATTCTATTATGAATTGGGAAGATTTAAATGTTTTTAAAAAAACTTATAAATTTTAAATCTTCTATGGGGACTTTGTACTAGTCTGCCAATAACCAAATGATGTTGAGTCAATCTGGTTGAGCATTACATACATACATACATACATACATACATACTACGGTATATTTATTAATATTATACTATATTCTAATAGAACATATTCATGAATACTCTTATAAAATCTTTGAAACGTAATTTTTTCGCAGCCATTCGATTTTTAACAAATTTTAACTCGTTTAATTTTCTATAATAAAAAATTTTTGTGTCATTATTACTCTTATATAATAATCAGTCTGACCTCGATTTCTCGAATCGCAACGGGACCAAAAAAAATAGTTCGACTTATATAAAAATTTTGAGTTATTCAAATTTCATTGGAAAATTACGAAATAACGTACTGAATATCCTTCAAAGATTACCTGTACATGCAGGATTATGATTTACAAGATAAGTATCTGTACTATTGCAAATAGGGTGGTAGTAGTTAGTTCCTCTTCATCTTCTTCACCTCCGACACTGCAGCATCATCCCCGAACATCAGGGCGGGGCTGGTTAGTTCCTCTTCATCCTCTTCGTCCTCTTCATCCTCTTCACCTCCGACATTGCAGCACCTTCCCGGACGTAACTTTCTGCACAATTCCGTTTCTAGCCATCCTGAACTATCTTGAAAAGTTTTGTAACCGAATTCTTTGGCGAATTCTTCTGCCTCTTCGCGAAGTAACCCACCAGTAATTGTAACACAGTACATTTCTTATCATTCAGCAACACATATCAGTACTGAAAACTAAACTACTATCGTCAAAGTGAATATCTGTTCATCTCAGGCACTATAGAATTCAAAATATTGGGATCAAAATTTTGCTTCTAGATATCGAATTTATCTACGTCCGTTCGAATTTTCTAGGTCCCGACCACATTATATGTACTTTACGTGTTAATAATAATCGATAAGTCGAAATCCGTTTTTTGTTTCCTACATTTGATTTTAAAATCATGATCGTTCCTACCATTATTATTGTCATTATTGAGTGTAGTTACCACTGCCACCAGGTATTTACTCCATTTGCAGTGTGAATACACACACACACACACACACACACATATTGACTTCTCTCACCGAGCCGTTATGTCTACCTATGCTTTTTGATAAGTCTTGCATATACGAATCTGTGACAGATTATGTTAGGTTAGTTTAGGCTTTTGGTATGTTTTGCATATACTAAGTGAAGTGAAATGTGCGTTTCATGTTAATGTTGAAGGATTCTATTTCTTTATTTCACGTATAAAATAATCACGTTTAGCTCTGTACACCGATCAATTCTTTCTAATTATTACCTATTTTCCAATTTGTTTTCAAGTCATCTATCGTCCTAGGCCTATATGAATTCTTTAAATTTCAAACAAACTTCCTTCTGAAAATCAGACCATTTTCCAACTTTTTTCGTAAAAAAAAAAAACTTCAGTGTCGCTACAGCAAACCCCATCCGGGTTGTATAAGGTCTCTGCATTAAGCCGTTCATTTTTGGTTAGGCAGCCTAAATATCATTCCAGACATGTGGGAGGTATTTAACGGTTTCGCAGGCGGAATCAAGATAACGTACACTGACATCGTCACGTGAATGTTACGAATTTTATTTATATTTTCTTAAGTATGTCATTTTTAGCGACATAACCATGAGAACGTCACAACCTAAGTAGACAATGAAGAACGTTCGATTCAGACTATGACATACCGAATGATCTACGATATATTAGATAAATCATGGAGTTATATCATATCGAAGTATACTGATTACTGGAATATTTTGTATTCAATTAGTCTATCAATCACTTTTGCTGTCACGAGTTTCAGAGTTTCGATCCGTGAATGATTACGAAAGCAGGATTTAAGTTTTTATAGCTACTGCTGTGGAACGTTTTGGTTCATAATACAAGGGTCGATCGAAAAGTAACGCACAACAATTTTTTGTGGCAACGTATAGCCACCTGCGCACGACTGATTTCACGTCTACATCCGAACCGAAGCGTTGGTCTCCTATGAATTTCTTCATTGGTCCAAAGTGGTGAAAGTCAGACAGTGCGAAGTCTGAGCTGTAGGGTGGGTGATTGCCGTCTTCATGCACTGGGTGATGTTGCAGCGGTCACTGGTCGGCCGGAACGTGCTTCGTCGGCGGCCTTCTTCGAAGAACCTGCACCACCTGGAGATGTTGCTACGGTCCAGACGATCAAGCGCCATACACCTCCAACAGCAATTACAGCACCACCTGGAGATGTTGCTACGGTCCAGACGATCAAGCGCCATACACCTCCAACAGCAGTTACAGCACCACCTGGAGATGTTGCTATGGTCCAGACGATCAAGCGCCAATACACCTCCAACAGCAGTTACAGCCAGGATGACATCCGATCGAGCTATTACTGTCTGTAGCGCAAGATTCAAACTAACTGTCTATCAACTTTGAACTCCTAACCAAAATAGTATACCTTAAAGAAATTGTAATGCGTTACTTTCCGATCTACCTAGTACGTTTTATCGCTTACCTATCTCCGTTTTAAAGTAGTATTAACTGGAATCTTCTACAATCACTACTATCGGACTACAACATTAAGAAAGAGTACGAAAAGATCGAACCCTCACATGCAGTCGACCTACTCATAGAACCCATTACTGTAGCTGAGAGCCATTAATTACCTTCAGAGACCGCGTATTAGAAATTAATGCTTCTTTGCTCAAACGCGGCCTATAAACCAATGTATTAATTATTCAACCCGTTTATATCTCATTATTATTACAGCTGCGTTCAATCATTATTAAAACTATTCTTATACAGAGAATCTGGGTAAATAGACGTCCAGGGGGTTTTCTATAGCACGTGACACTGAAATTCAAACTTCAATTTTTCTAATTTCCATGGCACACAGTAACACAAAGAATACGCTAAGGTTCGAGAAATTAATGAGCGATCAGGAAGCTTTGGAAGCACTCGTATAAAGTTACATTCATACTATTATATGAAAAAACAACAAAAAACATTATTCTAATAGAGAGTATATGACCTGTCAGGCCGAATTACTTGCCTGAATCTTCGAGGCATGGATGAAATCAAATGTCGATACTGTATCCCAGGCTTCTTGAATTTGAGCCACAAGGTGTCCTTTGTCCTGCGTTGATTTGCAGGCCACTTCGACATCATTTTTTTCTTCACCTCTGGCCGTACATTTTCAATGGGTTTGGAATCGGGTGAGCAGGGAGACAGTTTCCACATTTTCGTCAAAAAAGGCTTCACTGTTGCGTGCTATAGAAAGCACCGTCCAGGCGGTACACCAGTTGATTCTGGTGTTCTACCTAAGGGGTAACAAAACAAAATCTGGTGCATTGGCTGGTTATGACAAATGTTCCAACACTACAAAGAAGTAATATTCCTGTCAGACAATGCAATACTCACAGAATTGTTGGCTATGATGCAGAACTCCACCAGTTACAGCCACAGGCCTGGGTCCACGGATAAGCGGAGAGAGAACCGTTTCGGCCAAGTTTGGGAGGACAGTGCCCCCCATGCTCCCCCATAACTCCGCCTATGGGTCCACGAAATGCACTGGTACAGTGTTGGGCATCTGTGGCACGGCATGCTGACGTACACGGACTTTTCTACAGGACATGACACTGAAACTTCCAACTAGCATTTTTCTTAGTTTTGATGTATGTAAATTTGTGAGAAGGTAGGTGAGGTTAGTTACTTCTGTTTTTTGCTTAACAAACCACCTTTAGCATGCCAGTTATTGTATTCTTTTAACACCACACATCACACCACACCACACCACACCACACCACACCACACCACACCACCACACCACACCAAATCACATCACATCACATCACATCACATCACATCACATCACATCACATCACATCACATCACATCACATCACATCACATCACATCACACCACACCACACCACACATCACACCACACCACACCACACCACACCACACAACACCACACACCACACACCACACACCACACATCACACCACACCACACATCACACCACACCACACCACACATTCCATACATACCAGACAGAGACTTCTCTCACCAAGCCGTTATGTCTACCTATGCTTTTTGATGAGTCTTTCATATACGAATCCGTGACAGATTATGTTAGGTCAGTTTAGGCTTTTGGTATGTCTTGCATATATTAAGTGAAGTGAAATGTGTGTTACTTTCCGATCTACCTAGTATGTTTTATCGCTTACATATTTCAGTTTTAAAGTAGTATTAACTAAAACCTTTTAGAATCACTGCTATCGGACTACGACATTAAGAAAGAGTACGAAAAGAAAAACTGGTGTTCGAATCCTCACATGCAGTTGAACTATTCATAGAACCCATTATTGTAGCTGAGAGCCATTAATTACCTTCATAGACCAGTGTATCACAAATTAATGCTTCTTTGCTCAAACGCGGCCTATAAACCAATGTATTAATTATTCAACCCGTTCATATCTCATTATTATTACAGCTCTTTTCAATCAATATTAACACTATTCTTGTACAGAGCATGTGGGTAAATTGGCGTCCAGGGGATTATCTATAGAACGTGACACTGAAATTCCAACTTGAAATTTTCTAATTTCCATAGCACACCATAAGACAAAGAATATGCTATGGCTCGAGAAACTAATGAGCGATCAGCAGGCTTTGGAAGCACTCATATAAAGCTGCACTCGTATTAGAAACTTTTATGTTTTCCTTCGATCCTTTGTGGTCTCCCCAATGCACAACGAGCACGTATAATATATCTATAAAAACACTCGACCTAGTCTTCTCGTGGATGGGGGGTGTAAGTCCTGAAATGCCAGTGTACTAATTGTAAGGTCGTAGGGTCGAATCCTGCCTCCATCTTACTTCCATTTTTTTGGTTTGAAGTTGTGGCATTGATGTGCACACACAAAAACGAAAGATACGTTTTTTTTTTAATTTTTTTCATCTAATACTAATGAAAATAAATAGGCCTAATGAAGTAACAAATCCCAACAAAAATAAAGGGTCTTTACGGAAAAAAATTCTTCAAATAGAGAGGACGAATTACTAGCCAGAACTTTTGAGGCATGGATAAAATCAAATATCGATACTGTATCCCAGGCTTCTTGAATTTGAGCCACAAGCCGTCCTTTGTCCTGCGTTGATTTGCAGGCCACTTCAACATCATTCCTTTCTTCACCTCTGGCCGTACATTTTCAATGGGATTGGAATCAGTTGAACAGGGACACAGTTTCGACACTTTCGTCAAAAAAGGCTTCGCTGTTGCGTGCTATAGAAAGCACCATCCAGGTGGTACACCTGTTGATTCTGTTGTTCTACCTAAGGAGTAAAAAAACAAATCCTGTCCATTGGCCAGTTATGACAAATATTCCAACAATACAAATTCCGGTCAGACAATGCAATACTCACAGCATTGTTAACTATGATGCAGAAGTCACCAGTTACAGCCACAGGCCTGGGTCCAAGCATAGGCGGAGAGAGAACTGCTTCGGTCAAGTTTGGGAGGGCTGTGTGCCCCATGGCCCCATATGACTCCGCCTATAGGTCCATGTGATGCACTGGTACAGTGTTGGGCATCTGTGGCACGGCATGCTGACGTACACGGACTTTTCTACAGGACATGACACTGAAACTTCCAACTTGCATTTTTCTTAGTTATGATGTATGGAAATATGTGAGAAGTTGGGTGAGGTTAGTTTAGACTTTTGATGTGTCCATCTTACTTCTATTTTTTGTTTAAAAAAACACCTTTAGCTTGCAGGTTATTGTATTTCTTTTAAATTTAAATCACTGAAATTTTGGCATTGATGTGAACACAAAAACGAAAGGTAAGCTTTTCCTTTTTTTCCATGTAATACTAATAAAAATTAATAATGAAGGAACAAATCCCAACAAAAATAAATAGTCTTATATGAAAAAAACAACAAAAAAATCTTCTAATAGAGATTATGTGACCTGCCAGGTCGAATTACTTGCCTGAATTTTCGAGGCATGGATGAAATCAAATGTCGATACCATATCCGAGGCTTCTTGAATTTGAGCCACAAGGCGTCCTTTGTCCTGCGTTGATTTCCAGGCCATTTCGACATCATTCCTTTCTTCACTTGTGACCGTACATTTTCAATGTGATTGGAATCATGTGAGCAGGAAGATAGCTTCTACATTTTCGTCAAAAAAGGCTTCAATGTGGTGTGCTATAGAAAGCACCGTCCAAGCGGTACACCAGTTGAATCTGTTGCTCTACCTAAGGAGTAAAAAAACAAATCCGGTGCTTTGGTCAGTTATGACAAATATTCAAACACTACAAATTCCGGTCACACAATGCAATACTCACAGCATTGTTAGCTATGATGGAGAACTCCACCAGTTACAGCCACAGGCCTGGGTCCACGCATAGGCGGAGAGAGAACCGCTTCGGTCAAGTTTGGGAGGGCTGTGTGCCCCATGCCCCCATATGACTCCGCCTATAGGTCCATGTGATGCACTGGTACAGTGTTGGGCATCTGTGGCACTGCATGCTGACGAACACGGACTTTTCCACAGGACACAACACTGAAACTTCCAACTTGCATTTTTCTTAGTTATGATGTATGGAAATATGTGAGTAGTTGGGTGAGGTTAGTTTAGACTTTTGGTGTGTCCATCTTACTTCTATTTTTATTTAACAAAACACATTTAGCATGCTGATTATTGCATCTTTTTAACATTTAAATCATTGAAGTTTTGGTATTGATGTGCACACACAAAACGGAAAGATAAGCTTTTTTTCCATCTATTACTAATGAAAGTAAATAAAGAAGGAACAATTTCCAACAAAAGTAAATAGTCTTACATGAAAAAACAACGGAAAACATTCTTATAATAGTGAGTATGTGACCTGCCAGGTCGAAGTACTTGCCTGAATCTTTGAAGCATGGATGAAATCAAATGTCGATACTCTATCCCAGGCTCTTTGAATTTGAGCCACAAGGTATCCTTTGTCCTGCGTTGATTTATAGACCACCTTTTCACCTCTGGCCTTAAGTTTTCAATGGGATTGGAATCGGGTGAGGAGGGAGACAATTTCGACATTTTCGACAGAAAAGGCTTCGCTGTTGCTATAGAAAGCACCATTCAGGCGGTACACCAGTTGATTCTGCTGTTCTACCTAAGGTGTAACAAAACAAATCCAGTGCATTGGCCAGTTATGACAAATATTCCAACACTACAAATTCCGGTCATACAATGCAATACTCACAGCATTGTTAGCTATGATGGAGAACTCCACCAGTTACAGCCACAGGCCTGGGTCCACGTATAGGCGAAGAGAGAACCGTTTCGGCCATGCCACCCATGACTCCGCCCATGGGTCCACGTGATGCATTGTTACAGTATTGAGCATCTGTGGCACGTCATGCTGACGTATACGGACTGTTCTACAGGACATGACACTGAAACTTCCAACTTGCATTTTTCTTAGTTATGATGTATGGAAATATGTGAGATGTTGGGTGAGGTTAGTTTAGACTTTTGGTGTGTCCATCTTACTTCTATTTTTATTTAACAAAACACATTAAAGCATGCCAATTATTATATTTTATTAACGTTTAAATCATTGAAGTTTTGGTATTGATGTGCACACACTTAATGGAAAGATAAGCTTTTTTTCCATCTATCACTAATGAAAGTAAATAATGAAGGAACAAATTCCAACAAAAGTAAATAGTTTTATATAAAAAAAGACAACGGAAAACATTCTTATAATAGTGAGTATGTGACCTGCCAGGTCGAAGTACTTTCCTGAATCTTTGAAGCATGGATGAAATCAAATGTCGATACTGTATCCCAGGCTTCTTGAATTTGAGCCACAAGCTGTCCTTTGTCCTGCATTGATTCATAGACCACTTCGACATCATTTCTTTTTTCACCTCTGGCCAAACATTTTGAATGGGATTGGAATCGGGTGAGCAGGGAGACAATTTCCACATTTTCGACAAAAAAAGGCTTCGTTGTTGCTATAGAAAGCACTGTTCAGGCGGTACATCAGTTGATTCTGCTGTTCTACCTATGGTGTAACAAAACAAATCTGGTGCACTGGCCGGTTGTGACAAATATTCCAACACTACAAATTCCGGTCACACAATGCAATACTCACAGCACTGTTAGCTATGATGGAGAAGTCAACCAGCTACAGCCACAGGCCTGGGTCCACGCATAGCGGAGAGAGAACCATTTCAGCCAAGTTTGGTAGGACAATGCTCCCCATGCCCCCCATAACTCCGTTATAGGTACATGTGATGCACTGGTACAGTGTTTGGCATCTGTGGCACGTCATGCTGACATACACGGACTTTTCTACAGGACACAACACTGAACCTTCCAACTTGCATCTTTCTTAGTACTGATGTATGGAAATTTGTGAGATGTTAGTTGAGCTTAGTTTAGGCTTTTGGTGTCTCCATCTTATTTCTATTTTTTTATTTAACAAAACACATTTAGCATGAAGGTTATTGTATTTTTAAAAACATTTAAATCATTGAAGATGTGGCATTGAAGTACACACACAAAAACGAAGATAAGCTTTTTTTCCGTCTAATACTAATGGAAATAAATAATGAAGGAACAAATCCCAACAAAAATAAATAATCTTTTATAAAAAAATGAAAAAAAAAAACATTCTTGTAATAGAGAGTATGTAACCTGCCTGGTCGAATTACTTGCCTGAACTTCGAGGCATGAATGAAATCATATGTCGATACTGTATCCCAGGCTTCTTGAATTTGAGCCACAAGGCATCTTTTGTCCTGCGTTGATTTGCAGGCCACTTCCACATCATTTCTTTCTTCATCTCTGGCCGTACATTTTCAATGGGATTGAAATCAGGTGAGCAGGAAGACTGTTTCCACATTTTCGTCAAAAAAGGCTTTGCTGTTGCGTGGTATAGAAAGCACCATCCAAGTGCTACACCAGTTGATTCTGCTGTTCTACCTTAGGGGTAACAAAACAAATCTGGTGCATTGGCCGGTTATGACAAATATTCCAACACTACAAATTCTGGTCAGACAATACAACACTCACAGCATTGTTAGCTATGATGCAGAAGTCCACCAGTTACAGCCACAGGCCTGAATCCACTCATAGGCGGGGAGAGAACAGTTTCGGACAAGTTTAGGAGGACTGTGCCCCCATGCCCCCGCCCATAACTCCGCCTATGGGTCCGTGTGATGCACTGGTACAGTGTTGGGCATCTGTGGCACAACATGCTGATGTACACGGACCTTTCAGGACACGACACTGAAACTTCCAACTTGCATTTTTCTTAGTTTTGATGTATGGAAATTTGTGAGAAGGTAGGTGAAGTTAGTTTAGGCTTTTGGCGTGTCCATCTTACTTTTATTTTTTGTTTAACAAAACACCTTTAGCATGCCGGTTATTGTACTTTTTAACATTTAAATCATTGAAGTTGTGGCATAGATGTGCACTAGGGTATATCGAAATTGGTGGTTAAAATTTTTTTTAAGAAATTAAAAAATGTAGGAGTCTAAAAAGTTGTCTTATGGGTTAATCATTGTCTCTATCAAATTTTGTGCTCATACGAAAATTTCTAGGTGGGGAGCTTTAGTTTTATAATTTAAAAATTTTATCTTAATCTACATTTAAATAACTTCGCAGTTCTTTGCTTGCTACAGACTATAATATTAATATATATTTTTTAAATTTTCTGTTACGTACTTTAAAAATGTTAATATTACTTAAGTATCCACATAACTGAAGAGAACTCTTAAAAATATTTACAGATTGTAACAACCAGTAACTCACCACAGGGAAGTGGCTGCTATCAACTTCTTTCTTTCCATAGAAATAAATAACCTGGGAAAATTTTGTTTCTTCTAATTCGTTCCTAAAGACAGCACTACAATTTTTCTTTACCTCTCGTTGAATTTTCCTTTTATGTATTAATTTACTTTCGTCCTCTTTAGATACTAGTTTAAGAGCTTCTAACACTGCCGAGGCAACTGTTGCTACTTTTCTTACTGATAACCCATTTTATCGGTAATTTTAAAAACTTCTGGCAGAGGAATTCTCAACTGCGAAGTGCATTTTCAATTTGCAAGTCTTGATATAGCTATAAGTGGGTATTTCCAAGTGAAATCCGAAGAATTAATGTCTCCCGATGATGAGCTGTTCTGTTGTATGGCACATTCTGGAGAAATAGATGGCAGCTCTTCTTTTCTTTACATTTCATGAATCTTTTTTCCTCTTGTTTTTCTTTTTGTTTGTTTTGTTTTGTTTTTTTTTTTTTTTTTTTGTTACTACATTGTCCAGACTTCCAATCGTCATTTTTCTACATGTCTGGTTGACCAGGAAATTTCTTTCTTTTTTTTTTCCTGGTATTTTTCGCATTTCCAGTTTGCAAAGTCAAGACATTTGCATGTTGCAATATCAAATAGTCTTAGCTGTTTAGTCCAGTTTAGATTCATTAGATTTCCTGCTTTTTCTTGTTTTTAATAAATTCTTCACTTCATTATGATAATTTAATATCACATCTGTTACTGTTTTCGTGGAAATGAATAACAGGGATCGAAGCGTGTTTCCATGTACTCACTACTTCATCTGCAACTTTTTCTGCAATTACACCCACTGCAGATTCTTTACTTCCTTCACCTTTTAATTCTATGCACGTGAAGAGATAATAGGCCTACCTTATTACATCCTGCTAAGTCGGGAGTGTTTTGTTACCCAATTATTTTGGGGCACCAAAACTATCCTCCGCTCTGACAGATTCTTCTTTCTTGTTTTTACTGGTGAAGATTTCGCCATTAGAAATAATACGCAACACTCAAAACACACATACAATGCACTACAAGCAAAAAGGCTCAAGAGAAGCTGACGAACAGAAAGCAGTGAAATTGTGACAGAAAGCAGAAATTATAACCACTCCTTATTCTTACCCACTCCCTCCCTGTACACAATACGCACCTTGATTTGAAGTATATTGCGTTGCCAGTTTGGAAGTATCTATTCAGTCATCTATACAAACATTTATAACATCTGAACGTCCTTAATATTCAGTATTACAGAATGTAATTTTTTCAAGTTTTTGGTGAGTACTATTGGAATGCTCTGCATCTCGGTGAAAATTTAATCTATAGCTGTAAATTTTTGTGGACAATTGTGCAACTTTTCCGCACTAAATGTTTTATAATTTCGTAATTAATTTTTTCGATACACCCTAATGTGCACACACAAAAACGAAAGATAAGCTTTTTTTTTTTTCCATCTAATGCTAAAGAAAATAAATAATGAAGGAACAAATTCCAACAAAAATAATTAATCTTCTATGAAAAACAACAAGAAAACATTCTTCTAATAGAGAGTATGTGACCTGCCAGGCCGAATTACTTGCCTGAACCTTCGAGGCATGGATGAAATCAAATGTCGATACTGTATGCCACCCTTCTTGAATTTGACCAACATGGTGTCCTTTGTCCTGCGGTGATTTTCAGGCCACTTCGTCATCATTTCTTTCTTCACCTGTGGCCGTATATTTTGAATGGAATTGGAATCGGGTGAGCAGGGAGACAGCGTCCATATTTTCGACAAAAAAGACTTCGCTGTTGCGCGCTATAGAAAGCACCGTCCAGGCTGTCCACCAGTTGATTCTGCTTACCTAAGGGGTAACAAAACAAATCCGGTGCACTGGCCGGTTGTGGCAAATATTCCAACACTACAAAGAATACAGCATTGTTAGCAATGATGCGGAACTCCAACAGTTACAGCCACAGGCCTGGGTCCACGCATAGGCGGAGAGAGAACCATTTCGGTCAAGTTTGGGAGGACAGTGCCCCCCCAATGCCCCCCATAATTCCGCCTATGGGTCCACGTGAAGCACTGGTACTGTGTTGGGCTACTGTGGCACAGCATGCTGACGTATATGGACTTTTCTACAGGACGTGACACTGAAACTTCCAACTTGCATTTTTCTTAGTTCTGATGTATGGAAATTTGTGAGAAGTTAGGTGAAGTTAGTATAGGCTTTTGGTGCGTGTTGCTAAATACATTATATAATATTACCTACACCAGGAACGGCAATGGGCACATGTATGAGCAAGTTGTACGGTAGGAGTTAGTAGTCCGTAATTCGCTCGTACACGCTCCACTGATACCAACCGCACCCCATGAGGGAGAAACTACTGACAAGGGAACCTTCAATCAAGGTGAATTGAAAAGGCGGTAATGCCGTATATCTTTGGAAAGCGGAGGTAAAAGTAAGTCAGCAGGTGAAATTTTTCTGCCTGAGCTCGATAGGAACAAAAGTTAGGGACTTTAAATTTAACATGACAGTCTGTGGGAAGTGATGACTCAATGTACACACTTAAAGGTTTAAATGAAGTTGTTTTCGAAGTCACTGCATTGCAAACGATATATTACAGCTGTTGCACATTTGAATTGAAACATTATGGACATCAATCTTCATGCAATGAAGAAGTGCTGGGCGAAAATACTTGCGAAAATATATTCATCATATCTGCCTTCCGCATATTCGATGAACCAGATGATTTGATGTTATATGGGTTAGCAGGTTTATATTTAGGGAACTTTATCTGTCATTCAGCTGACACAAGATACATTAGGGAGAAGATCTGTCCGTCCATGGAAATGGCTAGCATAATCATGTAGAAGTGCGTCGTAGCACAACCTCTGATCCTACTGTGGCATAAATCTTCTTCCTTCATTTAAAACGCAGGGTTAGCTCGGAGTGAATCTCTATTTCAAATCGACTTTGATCAGTGTTGAGGATCTGGCGAGGAGTGAAGCCACAATCGATGAACAACTGCTTCATCTTCGACACAAAATTGTCCGAATTCTGATTCACCTCTGCCCCTTTTGATGCGAAGTTTCTGCTCATTTTATGCGTCACAGAACGAGAAACGATATGATTGCTTGAATCTCCATACCCACGAGTCAGAAGCTCTGAAGTTAAGACGGTTATCACTATCAATTTGAGTCTTCACCTGTAGGCCTCAAAGCCTGATAGTTCTATCATGAATGCTAGCATTCATACTTGACATTTGTTTGAAATGCTGCAGAACCATGGCATTAATATCAGCCATTCCATGTTTCTTCTTCTTCTTCTTCTTCTTCACTTTTGCATCGTAATCGTAAAGTATCCCCTGTGTGATGAGAAAGAATCGATTTTTTACAGATGTGAAGGATCGTCTCTTTCCGCTAACTGTATCGCTCATATAGTCGAGCGCTTTCTGCTTGTAATCGTCGTCTGGTTCTTCAGGAGAGGGACCGTAAGAAGACGTGGTGGTTTGCGAAGATGTTTCCGTCTCTTCAGCGTTCTCCGCTTTCTGGCCGTATTATTGGCGTCCCGTCATTGGTTCGTCTTCGATGTCACCATAAACTTGCTGCCCATCTTCCACGTCCAAATTTGGTGTCTCGTCAATAAGGAGCGACGTGTACGCTTCCACGACCTCCTGTTCATCCTTTAACTCATTCCTTAATTGATTTAACATCCGGATGTCTGCGACTGACGGTTTAACGTCACTGGCTCATTAACTCGCGCACCAGCAGCTGAACCACAACTTTAGAATCCATCCTGTGTATGTTACAAACAGCAACAATTACTTGTCACGCGCCCCAACAGAACACGAATGAGAAACAAAACTTTAGATTGGAGCTTTAACATGTAGTAGCGTCAACATGCCATACCCTTCCGTAAGAGGAGAAGATCCGGCTTACGATTTCGTATGATGAGAGGCTAGGAATGTCTGATCAGTGAAAGTAGGTGGCCGCCTCCTAGAGATAATACGTAGTACTGTTTAAAACGCATAATAGCTATAATATCTCGTTTGCAATGCAGTGACTTCGAAAACAACTTCATTTTAACATTTAATTGTGCGCATTGAGTACTTCCCACAGACTGACATGTTAGATTTACAGTCCCATAACTTTTGTTCCTATGAAGCTCAGGCGGAAAAATTTCACCTGCTGACTTACTTTTACCTCCTCTTTCCAAAGATATACGGCATTACCGCCCTTTCAATTCACCATGATAGAAGGTTCCCTTGTGAGGAAGGAGAGCAGCGTAAATCTCCAAACCATTTTAACCTCTAGTGGTTGGTGACATTCCTTCTAGGAATATAAAATGGGGAAATGCCCAATATATACTGTAATATGCAATAAGCACGTGATATGCAGGAAACATACTTTAAAACAACACTATGTAATTTGCAGGCTATGTACTGTCCATGTTTTTAGTACATATGTTTGTGAAGAGTTCTTCTCTACATTGAAGCTAACACTGAGAGCAGACGTGAAGGATATAAAATTTAAAGCTGTTTTGCTGTTTGCAGCATTAAAATATGAAGAGTTCGCGGGAAAAACGATGAATGTCACATTTCTGTTAAGGATTAGATAATGATCTAATTGAGTCTATAACTGCAAGAAGTAGTGCTGTTTCTATAGAAAATAAAGGAAAGGATTACTGTATTCGTGGTGATAATTCTCCTTTTTACCATTTTTCATAAGAATAACATTAAATTTCGTAGTGATCCATGAATTAGATAATGACATCAGCCTTAACAAAACTGTGACATTCATCGTTTTTCCAGCGAACTCTTCATATCTTAATCCGAATATTGCAAAAATAAATTAAGAAACAAACAAAGCCCATTCTTCCATAAATTAGTTCTGAAGACTCACAGATCTTGATGTTTTACTGTTCGAAGAGACAAAAGAAATTGTTTTGTAATGCAGTACCAATGTTTTAAGTGTCCATTGAATTAGAGTCAGTATGACCCTTGCGAAAATCGAAACGAAAAGAAAAATGTTCACTAATTGTTTTTATGAAAGAAATGTTATTTTTAATCCTACTGTTTTAATACATTTAGACTTAGGCAGTGTGAAAGCCATATTAAATATCTATTTACTGCGATCGAATAAGAATTATTGGTCTTGTTATATTCCCAATGGTTGAACTGTTTCCACTTTTTCCATTGTTAATTGTCAAAATTATAACAACGTTTCGAAGAGTGGATCTCTCTTCGACTTCAGGTGAAAACCTATTGTGGGGATCGTTACTAACAGCTAGCCTGTCTGACTGATCCTGTTTTATTCTGTTGGAAGAAACTGTAAGCTCTTGTAGTTTCTTAATTTCGTTTGCCAGAAAGATTCAGTTAATTTCCTTAAGTAACATGCTTTAGGTATTCTCTATGTTTCTAGGAATAAATTCCTCGTACTCGTGGACACAGGTTTACTTCTACTACTACTAAGACACTGCAAATAAATCAGATGGGACATAATTTTATTTGTTTATTTATTGCGATTTTTTTCAATAATAATTGTTCAACTCTTCCTCAGTACACTCATCTCTCCATCGCGCTCGCTACGAGATACATAAACAGTCCTTAAGGCTGGTTTACAATAAACCGGGAACGGAAACGACAATGAGAACGAGAACGGAAGTACTGTTAAAATAAGGCCCGGTTTCTTCAACCTTTGTTAAAATGCACCTAACATAGTGTTAATTAACTGTAAGTTAAAAGTATGAATTGCTGTTAAAAATATTGCGTTTCTTCAACTTTACATTTCACATTTTAACATTCTGTTTGTTAACTCTTTGTTAGGACCAGAGATTCTAGAGTTTAACCATAACCTATAACCAAGTATAGGCTCACTTCTGTTTTCTGAACTCTGACAATTGCGATTCTCGCTTGTTTCCGTTGTTTGATTCAGAGAGGATAGAAGTGTTTCTATTCTCTCAGGTTTGATTTCTGCTTCTTTCCACGTCTGTATCACAGTAGCGTGGAGCGGCGTATTGCTATTGCTGTTATGAAATGGAAAACACTGGAACAAAAAGAAATCGTGGGACTAATTTCTCTTCGTTCGAAAGAAACCTTCTGCTGGAAATTATTTCGCAGTATAAACCAATTAATGAGAATAAACAAACAAACGGATCTAAGTTGAAACCGAAAAGTGAGGCTTGGCAGAAAATAGCCTATTCCTTTGTATGAACTTCTGTTCAGTCAAATCACAGAAATCATCCCCTCTGTTTATTTATCCATGGATATCATTTTCTAAATAATCCAGATATATAAGTTCAGGATCTAACACACCAGCCACATTTGATACTTCTATGCTAACAGAGAGTTAAATGATTTAACTGCATGAAATTTGGCAGTTAAATTAACATAGGTTTTAACAGCCTGTTAGTACTAACAGTAGTTGAAGAAATGTTTCAACTGTTAAGTTTACAGTTAAAACGGAATAACACACTGTTATAATTTAACAAAGGTTGAAGAAACTGGGCCTAAGTTTATTTAACACTATTTCCGTTCTCGTTGTCGTTTCTGTTCCCAGTTTATTGTGAACCAGCCTTTACGCGTAGCACGTTTCGCGAGGTGGCTCGTGTGCGCGAGAGTGTTATACTCACACGGAGCGCTGGTGTTCTGTCAAAATTGGTTATTAGAAACAGTAGCGATAAACACGATAGTTGTTTGTTGTTTTTATATTTTATTTAACTACGCTCGCAACTGCCGAGGTTATATCAGCGTCGCCGGTATGTGCCGGAATTTTGTCGCGCAGGAGTTCTTTTACATGACCAGTAACTCTACTGACATGAGCCTGTCGCATTTAAGCACACTTAAATGCCATCGACCTGGGCCGAGATCGAAACACGATAGTGTTATGCTTGTGTTTCTGTTTCGTCTCGAGTGTGTTTTATGAACACTGTGATAAGTTAACTGTAAACCTTCATAGATACGAACTCGGTTAAGACGAACACCTCCTTGATACGAACAATTTTCCCCTTCCCGTCTCAAAACAGTTATTTTATTGGATTTGTATTCCGTTAATACGAATTTCTATTTATAATAGCTTCCAACAGATTTTCGGTCCTCAGATTTTTGTCTCTCATTTAATACAAACAAAAGACAACTTTTATATACACCCTTTACAGTATATTGCATGGGAATTCTCTTTGCTCGCTCTCATAGTAAAGACATCGAATGGCCTTCAAGATATCAAGTAGAACACGCATAATATGTAGTGCTGTATTTTCCACGGTAAACAGAGTAGTAGCTTAAAGTCTTCATGTGTCCTATCTAAATGCCTACTGAAGAATGCACTGGAAGGAATGGTGAACGGGAGAAGAGTTCGGGGCAGAAGAAGATATCAAATAATAGATGATATTGAGATATATGGATCATATGTGGAAACTAAGAGGAAGGCAGAAAATAGGAAAGACTGGAGAATGCTGGGTTTGCAGTGAAAGACCTATCCTTAGACAGCACACTATGAATGAATAAAGACATTATTCAAGAAATGGATTTTTGGAGTCAAGGTTCTCCTATTTTCTTATTTTATACACAAACTATATATTCATAGCCCTATGTCCTTTATTCACTATGGATCATCCTGGATAATAAACATCCCAGTTAATTCAGAGTTTACTGTAAGCCTAGTATCATCCCATCAGTGGCGACTCGTGCATATATTTTTTGGTGGTGCACCTCAATAATTTATTTTGAATTCGTTTATTCACGCAATATAAATAGGTCTGCGTTCATATTCATGCAAAATTATTATTGGTATTTATTATTATTATTATTATTATTATTATTATTATTATTAATCGTTGTATAATTAGACCCAATATATATATATATATATATATATATATATATATATATATATATATATAATTAGACATACAAACTTAATTACAAATTTATACATGCATAAACTGTGTCACGATAAACAAATTATTTATGTTAAATAAATCTGGTCTACTAAGATGTATTTTAAACAATAAGTACAGCCTAACCTTCAATGTGTTTCTCCTTTCGTTGTATTCTTCCCTCCTTGACCTTTTAATTTATTAAATACTTGTCCACATAACTAATACCGGTAATATGTTCACAGTTCACATTATTTACACTACAATATTTACATTAAATTACACTAACAACTTATTTGTACAAGAAACTCATTCGTCTGGTTTTCAGTTGCGCAAATCTATCAATAGTTTTCTTGTTGGAATCTGGCAAAGATTATGTTTCTACTGTCAACATTGAATACTGTAGAATTATTTAGATGGTCGCTCAACAATGTATCTAGTTCCGAAATGAAATTCACTAAGCCTAGAAAAATACCGCGATTTTGTGATTCTTGCGAGTTCAAACATACCACAAAATTGTATGCAGTCAATCATTTTCGAAATAATGTGCCTGTTTTTATCTACTTCTTGATTGCGAAGTCTTACAGATTGCTAATACGCAGTGTTAAGTTGAGTACCTATGTTGACGTTGCCTATAAGTGTCAAGTAACAGTAGCATTTTTTATATGTAATTTTGAAGATTCGAGCTTAGAAATCCTTTCAGATAAATGTTTCATGTCGGTTACCCTACTTTTATCCAACTACTTTCGCCTCCGAAAAATATACATCTGTACTAATAATAAATCTGTAGCTCAAATTTTTCTGGTAATTTTCGATTTTCCAAAAATAATTAGTCCTAACATATATAATTAACCGCCCTGAAACCGAAAATCGCTTTTTTTTTTTTTTAATTTTTGTTTGTATGTCTGTCTGTCTGTCTGGATGTTTGTTACCTTTTCACGCGATAATGGCTGAACGGATTCGATGAAAATTGGAATATAAATTAAGTTCGTTGTAACTTAGATTATAGGCTATATGGCATTCAAAATACATTATTTAAAAGGGGGGTTATAAGGTGGCTTGAATTAAATAAATCGAAATATCTCCCTTATTATTAATTTTCATGAAAAATATTACATAACAAAAGTTTCTTTAAAAATAATTTCCGATAAGTTTTATTCCATGCACAATTTTGATAGGACTAATATTTAATGAGATAAATGAGTTTCAAAATTAAAATAACAACGCCATCTAAGGCAGTGTAATGAAATAAAAAACAAATGACTTCGTCTATAAGGGGCCTTGGACAACAACAATCGAAAGCTATGAAACATACGGTAGCCTACAGAGAATGTTTCTGTGTTTGTATGAAGTAATATCGGAAGCTAAATTAACCGATTTGTATAATTAATTATTAATTTACCATTGGAAAGTGTAGTTTCTCTAGATGAACATAATGCTATAATGTTATTACAGTAACGTCTGAGTGAATCGAGGGCAGGTAAGATTAAAATAGCTTCTTATGCACAGAAAACTTGATAGGCATTCGTTTCCTGTATTTCCTAAAATAATTTTTATGACCAAATGAGTGGTCTCTGGATCAAAATGATCGCATTTTATTTTTTTAATACAATTTGAATTAAGTAATATAATAAACGATTTATCCTTCTATCAAACACGAATGTTCCCCGGATCAAATGTCCTATTTTGATCATGTAATTACTTTATATTTATTTCTAACGGGTGCAGCGGAGCGCACGGATACGGCTAGTAGAAAATAAAACAATTCTTTTTTTACTGGACATCCACATAACCAGGAACATTTTTTAGTGTACCATTCCTTATTGAAATGCTGATTAGTGAGCTTACCCAATCGTTTATTCACTAACTGAGTTATATTTAAGTCTCCCTATCGGGTCCCAACCTTTTATTTACAATTTTTCTTCATAACGCTTTGGAAAAAATGATACACTGATTTACACTATTCTTTGTTCACAATTATAGCCTATTGTAATTACCCATATACACACAAATCTTTCGTTCGCACTACAAGCACTAAAACAGGTGTGATTCACTCGTCACTCTACCTAAACACACAATGGAACTGGAAAGTTGACATGGCTGCCTGAGCCTGACAACAAATCTGGATATCGTTAAAGTACCGCTACATAGGGTGGGTAAGTGGACGGTCAGAAACTCGTCTCTTCTTCAAAATGACAGAGATGAAGGGTAGGTTTCTTTCTCTGTCTAGACAGACAGGCATAGTGGGGTCCTGCAGAGAGTGTCCCAAACATTTTCGCATAACCCCGCCATCCACCAGATCCCAACACAGTGTTGCCAGGTCTCCGGAAATTTCCAGAAATCTTCGGAATTTTTTAACTTCCCGGAAAAATAGGAAATAAAGTTGTAATCTCCGGATTTTTTAATATAGGAAATTATTTTTTTTTTTTTTTTTAGAAAACCAATCTCTGGCATACATTAAAACTGGTAGATGAACATTATATAGTTAAAGTTTTGTTAATATTTTATAACTTGACTACTAATGCTTCCCTAAATATAAAATATGTAACGCATAAAAACGAACATATCTGGTCTGGAGAAACATCTATGAGAGGAAGGTGGTGACTACTAATCAAATTGGTGAGTAGAAAAATTAAAGTAGAAATCTTTTTATTATAAGTTCATGTATTGTAATAGATACAAGGTTATAATAACATTTTATGTGATTTTCGAAAGTGCCTCCGGAAATTGTGGACAAATCTCCGGATTTTTTTCATTACGACTTCCGGAAATATTTTTTCAAGATCTGACAACACTGTCCCAACACAAAGCAAGCGCTTTCATCAAGACGGGTCAGCCTACATTCCAGGATGAAGGCGGGCTCCACTGTTCTAAGAGTGCTGCTTGACTTCCAGGAACGAAACAAAATATCCAAATACTGTATGCATATCACAATAGGAATGGGGAATAAATAAAAAGAATATATCTTATTAATATTCTTCGATATTCAAATACTGAAAAAATATTAACATTAAATGTTAAGTGGGGCACTGCCCCAAGTCCCCTTATGGGCGGATCGCCCCAGCATCCCATTGTAAAATGCAGGCGTAAACTTCGGAGACTCCTACAAGTTGGCTACTGAATATAATCTAAGCTAACATAGCTTGCTGTAGAGGTTGCATATTATGTTTTTAATACATTGGCCTCTTCTAAAATGAAATTGTACTTTACTACTTATTTTCCTAAGCACCTTATTCTCAAACACCCTTAACCTATGTTCCTCTCTCAGAGTGAGAGTCCAAGTTTCACGACCATACAGAAGAACCGGTAATATAACTGTTTTATAAATTCTAACTTTCAGATTTTTGGACAGCAGACTGGATGATAAGAGCTTCTCAACCGAATAATAACACGCATTTCCCATATTTATTCTGCGTTTAATTTCCTTCCGAGTGTAATTTATATTTTATATTTGTTACTGTTGCTCCAAGATATTTGAATTTTTCCACCTCTTCGAAGGATAAATCTCCAATTTTTATATTTCCATTCCGTACAATATTCTGGTCACGAGACATAATCATATACTTTGTCTTTTCGGGATTTACTTCCAGACCGATCGCTTTACTTGCTTCAAGTAAAATTTCCGTGTTTTCCCTAATCGTTTGTGTATTTTCTCCTAACATATTCACGTCATCTGCATAGACAAGAAGCTGATGTAACCCGTTCAATTATTATTATTATTATTATTATTATTATTATTATTATTATTATTATTATTATTATTATTATTATTATTATTATTATTATTTCATATACGAGTAAGTTGACATTCTTAACTCTTAATAATAATTTTTAATCACATACCATAATGTTCATCCTCAGTACAAGACATTGCAACCTCGGTTTTAGTCCACGTGGATTAGACAAGTAGGTGTAATTTAATAATGGAAGCAGCTTATTGGTTGCAGTATTGAAATTGAGGCGAGTGATTGGAGCGGCGACAAAAGAAATTGAAAACAATAATGCAATTAAATTTCAAAGATCTTCCGAATGTTATGCAAGAGGCCGCTCAAGTTAACCATGAGATCGCGGCGATAATAGACAAGTAGGTGTCATTTAATAATGGAAGTAGCTTATTGGTTGCAATATTGAAATTGAGGCGAGTGATTGGAGCGGCGACAAAAGAAATTGAAAACAATAATGCAATTAAATTTCAAAGATCTGCCGAATGTTATGCACGAGGCCGCTCAAGTTAACCATGAGATCGCGGCGATAATAGACAAGTAGGTGTAATTTAATAATGGAAGTAGCTTATTGGTTGCAATATTGAAATTGAGGCGAGTGATTGGAGCGGCGACAAAAGAAATTGAAAACAGTAATGCAATTAAATTTCAAAGATCTGCCGAATGTTATGCAAGAGGCCGCTCAAGTTAACCATGAGATCGCGGCGATAATAGACAAGTAGGTGTCATTTAATAATGGAAGCAGCTTATTAGTTGCAATATTGAAATTGAGGCCAGTGATTGGAGCGGCGAAAAAAAGAAATTGAAAACAATAATGCAATTAAATTTCAAAGATCTGCCGAATGTTATGCAAGAGGCCGCTCAAGTTAACCATGAGATCGCGGCGATAATAGACAAGTAGGTGTCATTTAATAATGGAAGTAGCTTATTGGTTGCAATATTGAAATTGAGGCGAGTGATTGGAGCGGCGACAAAATAAATTGAAAACAATAATGCAATTAAATTTCAAAGATCTGCCGAATGTTATGCACGAGGCCGCTCAAGTTAACCATGAGATCGCGGCGATAATAGACAAGTAGGTGTAATTTAATAATGGAAGTAGCTTATTGGTTGCAATATTGAAATTGAGGCGAGTGATTGGAGCGGCGACAAAAGAAATTGAAAACAATAATGCAATTAAATTTCAAAGATCTGCCGAATGTTATGCAAGAGGCCGCTCAAGTTAACCATGAGATCGCGGCGATAATAGACAAGTAGGTGTAATTTAATAGTGGAAGTAGCTTATTGGTTGCAATATTGAAATTGAGGCGAGTGATTGGAGCGGCGACGAAAGAAATTGAAAACAATAATGCAATTAAATTTCAAAGATCTGCCGAATATTATGCACGAGGCCGCTCAAAGACCTGCCGAATTTTAACCATGAGAGCGCGGCGATAATAGCTGATCACAAAGGTCTATGTCTATGACTAGAGGTCCGCAAGCTTCATTAAAATTTAAACTTAGGAAACGAATTGAAAAGAACATTAACTACCTGCGTTTACACATTAAAAATGACGAGTGATTCTTATAGGGCAGCGATTCGAAATTGAGCAAATGGTCCCTTTGCGATGCGATGCAGGTGTGAATTGATCTCTGCAAAGCAGTATTGTTGTAGTCTTTAACTAAATTTAGTATTTCTTGTAAGCGACAACAAGAAATAATTAAAACACTGCATATGCTCATCTAGATGCTGTGGTGGTAGCCGATAATATTTAAAATTATCTTTTTATGGCTTTTAGATTGCTTTAAAAAAAGATTGCCCGAAAAAAATAGCCTAGCAATATTTCAGGTAGCACAAAATGTCGCGAATAGCCCACTGTAAAAATCAATAGCCAAATAAAATTGCAAGTACCCTAATTCCATACTTTCCCCCTAATCTGTTTACCATGAACAACACGATTCAATTGTCTGGATGACAACTCCTGCATCCAGACGTATAGTAGACTTTCTCCCCGACCACACGGTTTCTCTTCATAGCAACATCGAGGAGGGCATCATTAATAATGTATATTAGTCCAAATTAATGTCAATAATAGGAAGTAATTAAATACCGGAAATATATAAATAACAGTAACAGAAACAGTGAATGTGCTTCACCAACATCCCAGTGCTTTAGGCTAGGTAGTGATAATGCAACATTTCTTGTAACTTCGAAAACGTTGAGTTAATTGTCAAACAAAAATCTATATCCCTCGTCATCTGTTGTAGAGTCAAGTATGACTATTATGATCTTTTCGTGTAATTATTTTGTCAAGGCATATATAAATTTGAAAAAATTAAGTTATGTACTACTTAGACATAATATGAAGGCAATGATTCCGTAGGGAAAAAAAATTAACCTTTACGCATGTATAAAGGATCTGAAGTTAAATATTTTATTAATCTATACTAATAATAAATCTGTAGCCAAAATTTTTCTGGTAATTTTCGATTTTCCAAAAATAATTGGTGTTAACATATATAATTAACCATCCTGAAACCGAAAATCGCTTTTTTGAAATTTTTGTTTGTATGTCTGTCTGTCTGTATGTATGTATGTCTGTATGTCTGTCTGTCTGTTTGTTACCTTTTCACGCGATAATGGCTGAAAGGATTTCGATGAAAATTGGAATATAAATTAAGTTCGTTGTAACTTAGATTTTAGGCTATATGGTATTCAAAATACGTTACTTAAAAGGGGGGTTATAAGGGGGCCTGAATTAAATAAATCAAAATATCTCGCTTATTATTGATTTTTGTGAAAAATGTTACGTAACAAACGTTTCTTTAAAAATGATTTCTGATAAGTTTTATTCTTTGAAAAATTTTGATAGGGCTGATATTTAATGAGATAAATGAGTTTTAAAATTAAAATAACTGCCATCTAAGGCGGTGTATTGAAATAAAAAACAAATGACTTCGTCTATAAGGGGGCTTGGACACAACAATCGAAAGCTATGAAACATAGCCTACAGACAATTTTCTGTATGAAGTAATATCGGAAGCTAAATTAACCGATTTGTATAATTAATTATTATTTCATCATTGGAAAGTGTAGTTTCTCTGGATGGACATAATGCTATAATGTTATTACAGTAACTTGTGAGTGAATTGAGGACAGGTAAGATTAAAATAGCTTCCTATGCACAGAAAACTTGATAGGTTATTCTGTATATTCATTTCCTGTATTTCTTAAAATAATGTTTATGAACATATTCATTTTTATCTCAGAGAATTAACGAACAATGAGAGTGTATTGATTTAGTATGCAGTAATAGTACGTTAGCTTAGCAATCCATTATTGTATAATTCAAATTTTAACTATACTCATTGAATCGTGTTAAAATACATAAAATATATATATATATATATATATATATATATATGCAATAAATGCAATGCAAAAAATTGGGTAATGAGCCAAGCAGATTATGTTGCGCTGTTGTAAAAGCTGTTCCTCCTGAGATTCAAGAGCTCCCACAACAAATTAAAAACTTTCTAATTCGAGTAGATCCGTTATCAACACATAATATAATATAATATAATATAATATAATATAATATAATATAATATAATATAATATAATATAATATAATATAATATAATATAATATAATATAATATATATAATATAATATAATATAAGCATAATAATAAATCTGTAGCCAAAATTTTTCTGTTAATTTTCGCTTTTCCAAAAATAATTGGTAATAACAATTAAGAAACATGTTAAAGGAATTGTCATTGCACCAAATGAGTGGTCTCTGGATCAAAATGATCGCATTTTAATATTTTAAATACAATTTAAATTAAGTAACATATTAAACGATTTATCCTTCTATCAAACACGAATGTTCCCTGGATCAAATGTCCTATTTTAATTATGTAATTACTTTATATTTATTTCTAACGGGTGTAGCGGAGCGCACGGGTACGGCTAGTAATGGATAAAATTAAAAGAAAACCATGGGCTAATGTGATACCCCTAGGGAGCTATTCTGATACAGTGGTTTAAATCTGGCCAAATTATTATATGGAGCAATGAAGTAAGGCTATTGTCATACACAAAGATGTTTAATATATGAGTTATAAAAGTTTGGTTGAAATCAGATTGAAAGTAACTAATTTGATGTCAAGTTTCGGGGCGGGAAAATTTTGGGTGAAAGTATGATCAAAACCATAAGACACGTGTCTCAGCTTTTTTCCAGATAGACCTAGAGAAAAAAAAAATTGGAAATTTACGAATCAAACGACTGTACCGTAGCTATCCATTGCTGCAATACGAAAAGCCATGGCAGCGTAGCTCAGTCGGTAGCGCGGTGGATTAGAGTGTAGGCAGTGTTTGGAGTTAAGGTTCGAATCCATTTTCGACCATTCTTTTTTTTTTAATATGCATATTCGCAGTTTCTACCATTATATAATTTTGTAATGCTTGCTAAAATTAATGGTTAAAAGTCAATATTTAAGCTAGAAAATAAATAATTGTTGCAAAAATGCACAAATGAAAAGTTATATTTCTGCAAATCGCGAAATGATTGTGCAATCTTATAAATTATGCTTAAAGATCAAATTAATTAAGTATGCAGAAATAAAATGTTATGTAATTTGTTTCTTAGAGTTTTATCAATTTCAATCCATCTTATCACACTCTAGATATACTTATGTAAGTAAATCATTACACATAAGTATGTTTAGAATCAATTACTGCTGAATTTACATCACATGAAAATACATCATTTTATGGCTACCGGGTACTCTAACATTGAAATTCTTTATTATTAATGTCTTCAAGATTTATTGTTAGCAGAGTGCTAAGTCTTCTTACTGAAAGGCGGTTTCTAATTACAGTTTTTACAAGATTCATGTAACTAAATCCTCGCTCACAATTTACAGTATGCGATGGAATTATATAAGCTAAATTAATTAGAAGAAATTGTTCACTTAACTTACACGAATTGCTGCTGAGTAACTTTCGGTGTTGGATCCCGGTCTCATTTCACCGGCATTATCACCTTCATCTCATTCAGACGCTAAGTAACCTAAGCTGTTGATAAAGCGTCGTAAAATAACCTAAAATAAAAAAATACATGAATTGCACTAACTCTTTGAAATTAATTCCTGAACACCTATTGTTAAATATCTTTTTGAACATTACCCACACTATTAGCATATCATTTAAATTCTGATAAGTTCAAACACATCCCTGATTTCATTTTCTCCATTACCATCTTCGTTTCTGAAATCCGATGTGGTTGTTACATTTTTGCACATTTACTTTCAAAGTTTGTTCCATTTTTAGAAATCGAGTAACAAAATTCGACTGTGGTTTAAACCCTGGTTTAAAGAATAAATTTCCATAATGTACCGGTATTACGTCGTGTTATATTGCATTGGCATAAAGAATTCCTTCAAATGATTCACTTTACTACATATCAGTGATTAATAGTAAACATAGTATATTGGCGCTTTGTATCCGGTGCGCTATGTTTACTTGTAATTTGACTTTTAATTTTCAATTTTTTTTTTCTCCTGAACCCAGGCCTATAGGCTACGACTCCCACACTAGTTTTTCTTGTAAATGAATTTCAAAATGTTTTCCCACAAATATAGGCTATGTGGAAAAAGGCAAGTTGCAAATTCTCTCGTTATCTAGTTTTAAAGTCCTTTTTTGTGCGCAATTTCCTATGATCAGAAAAAAGAACAATCACCCAGAATTGATGTATACATGAACATTTAAATCTATACTAATAATAAATCTGTAGCAGAAATTTTTCTGGTAATTTTCGATTTTCCAAAAATAATTGGTTCTAACATATATAATTAACCACCCTGAAAACAAAAATCGCATTTTTTAAATTTTTGTTTGTATGTCTGTCTGTATGTTTGTTACCTTTTCACGCGATAATGGCTGAACCGATTTATATGAAAATTGGAATATAAATTAAGTTCGTTGTAACTTAGATTTTAGGCTATATGGCATTCAAAATACTTTATTTAAAAGGGGGGTTATAAGGGGGCCTGAATTAAATAAATCGAAATATCTCGCTTATTATTGATTTTTGTAAAAAATGTTATATAACAAAAGTTTCTTTAACAATGATTTTTGATAAGTTTTATTCTTTACAAAATTTTGATAGGACTGATATTTAATGAGATAAATGAGTTTTAAAATTAAAATAACGTCATCTAAGACGGAGCAATGAAATGACAAATGACTTCCTCTATAAGGGGCCTTGGACAACAACAATCGAAAAAGGGGCCTTGGACAGCAACAATCGAAAGCTATTAAACATAGCCTACAGAGAATGTTTCTGTGTTTGTATGAAGTAATATCGGAAGCTAAATTAACCGATTTGTATAATTAATTATTATTTCACCACTGGAAAGTGTAGTTTCTCTAGATGGACATGATGCTATAATGTTATTACAGTAACTTCTGAGTAAATCGAGGACAGATAAGATTAAAATAGCTTCTTATGCACAGAAAATTTGATAGGCTATTTTGTACATTCGTTTTCCGTATTAATAATGTTTATATACACACTCATTTTAATCTCAGAGAACTAACGAACAACGAGAGTGTATTGATTTAGTATGCAGTAATAGTACGTTAGCTTAGCAATCCATTATTTTATAATTCAAATTTTAACTATGCTCAATTGAATCGTGTTAAAATACATAAAATAGGCTATACCTATATGCAATAAATGCAATGCAAAAAAAAAAATTGGGTAATGAGCCAAGCAGATAATGTTGCGCTGTTGTAAAAGTTGTTGCTTCTGAGATTCAAGAGCCCCCCCAACAAATTAAAAACTTACTTATCGGAGTACATCCGTTATCAACGCACTTTTTATATAATATAATATAATATAATATAATATAATATACTAATAACAAATATGTAACCGAAAATGTTCTGGTACTTTTCGCTTTTCCAAAAATAATTGGTGTTAACATGTATAATTATTCATCCTGAGACCGAAAATCGCTTTTTTGAAATTTTTGTTTGTCTGTCTGTCTGTCTGTCTGTCTGGATGTTTGTTACCTTTTCACGCGATAATGGCTGAACGGATTTCGATGAAAATTGAAATATAAATTAAGTTCGTTGTAATTTAGATTTTAGGCTATATGGCATTCATAATATTTCATTTAACGGGGCCTGAATTAAATCGAAATATCTCGCTTATTATTGCTTTTTTGTGAAAAATGTTACATAACAAAAGTTTCTTTAACAATGATTTCCGATAAGTTTTATTCTATTCAAAATTTTGATAGGACTGACAGACTTTTAAAATAACAATACAATACATTTTCATCGCCGCCTCAGATTGTAGCGTTGTTGTTCCTGCAGTAATTCCTATGTGCAAAATATAAAATTTTTGAGTAGGAAGAAAAAACACATTTATTCATTCCATGGCAATGGTACATAGGAGATCGTGAATTCTTACATTTTCGAAAGAAAGAAATATAATTACATTTCACTGTTTATGCTGTATCACTATTTAAGTCATTTGAAGGGTTCAGAACCATAGTGGGCCAAGCACCATTTACTGAAGACGTAGAAAACAATGGTTAAAATTAAGTTATTACCATAATTCAATGGAAACATATAGCAAGTAATATAAAGTTTACACATTAAAACTAAATGATATGTCAATCTTCATTAAACTATGGTTGCATGTAATAACAAATAAGAAACATGTTAAAGGAATTGTCATTGCACCAAATGAGTGCTCTCTGGACCAAAATGATCGCATTTTAATCATTTAAATACAATTTAAATTAAGTAACATATTCAAAGATTTATCCTTCTAACAACACGAATGTTCCCTGGATCAAACGTCTTATTTTAATTATGTAATTACTTTATATTTATTTCTAACAGGTGCTGCGGGGCGCACGGGTACGGCTAGTTCATTAAATATATATATATATATATATATATATATATATATATATATATATATATATATATATCGAAGCTATTGCAATAACAAAAGTAAATAAACATTAACTATTTAAATTAAAACAAATACCGATATATCACAACTATAACAATAAAGTCGAGGTAAATGAACATAATTATTTACATTTGAAGGGTACAGAGAAAGAACGAACAGAGTCACAATTCTCATAAGGGTGACGACATCATCTAAGTCAGTATATTACTGCAAAATGTGTGTTTTTTTCTTATCAAAACTGATAAAGGAGAATTATCACTACGGATACAATCATCCTTTCCTACATTTTCATTAGGAACAACAATAAATTTTGCAGTAATATACTGAATTAGATGATGACAAAGGAGTATTATCACTACGGATACAATCATCCTTTCCTACATTTTCATTAGGAACAACAATAAATTTTGCAGTAATATACTGAATTAGATGATGACAAAGGAGAATTATCACTACGGATAAAATCATCCTTTCCTACATTTTCATTAGGAACAACAATAAATTTTGCAGTAATATACTGAATTAGATGATGACAAAGGAGAATTATCGTTACGGATACAATCATCCTTTCCTATATTTTCATTAGGAACAACAATAAATTTTGCAGTAATATACTGAATTAGATGATGACAAAGGAGAATTATCACTACGGATACAATCATCCTTTCCTACATTTTCATTAGGAACAACAATAAATTTTGCAGTAATATACTGACTTAGATGATGACAAAGGAGAATTATCACCACGGATACAATCAACCTTTCCCACATTTTCATTAGGAACAACAATAAATTTTGCAGTAATATACTAAATTAGATGATGACATCACCCTTAAGAAAACTGTGACTCTGTTCGTTCTTCCTCTGTACCCTTTACTTATAAAAATTGCTGACACAACATAACTATCGTAATAATTACAAAGTAAAGAACATAATTATTTAAATTTAGAGAAATAACAATACTTCGTAACTATCGCAGTAATAGCAAAGTGAATAAACATGACTATTTATAAATATAAAATATATCGATACCTTGTAACTATCGTAAGAACTACAATGTAAATAAAAATGACTACTTAAATTTAAACAAATACCGATACCCCATAACAACCATAAACTTAACAAAATAAATATTTTAATTAAAAGTAATACGAAGTAACTATCGCAAAATTAACAAAACAAAATAACGTAAATATTTAAACACAAAAAAAATAATAATACGTCATAATTATCGCAATATTAACGAAGTTAAGAAACATAAATATTTAAAATAATAAAAGTAACAATACGTTATAACTTTCAAATATTAACACAGTAAAAACCATAAATATTTAAATTTATAAAAATAAAAATACATCGTAACTATCGCAATATTAACGAAGTTAATAAACATAAATATTTAAAATAATAAAAATAACAATACGTCATAACTTGCAAAATATTAACGAAGTAAAACACATAAATATTTAAATTTATAAAAATAAAAATACGTCGTAACTATAGCAATATTAACAAGATAAATAAATATAAATATTTAAATTTATAAAAATAACAATACGTCGTAGCTATAACAATATTAAGAAAGTAAATAAATATAAATATTTAAGTTTATAAAAATAAAATACATCGTAACTATGGCAATATTAACAAGGTAAATAAACAAAACTATTTAAATTTGTATAAATAAGAACACTTTTTAACTATCGCAATATTAAGAAAGTAAATAAACATAAATATTTAAATTTATATAAATAATACGTCGTAACTACCGCAATATTAACAAGGTAAACGAACATAAATATTTTAATTTATAAAAATAGGAATATGTCGTAACTATTGCAATATTAAGAAAGTAAATGAACATAAATATTTGAATTTATATAAATAATACGTCGTAACTACCGCAATATTAACAAGGTAAACGAACATAAATATTTTAATTTATAAAATTAGGAATATGTCGTAACTATAGCAAAATTAAAAACTAATAAAAATAAATATTTCATTTTATATAAATAATAATACGTCGTGACTATCGCAATATTAACAACCATAAGTAAAATTGTAAACAAACCGAAACCTCGCAAGTTATCGGACAATGAAAATGTAAGTAAACATGAGTATTTAAAATTGTAAACACACCGAAACCTCGCAAGTTATCGAACAATGAAAATGTAAGTAAACATGAGTATTTAAAATTGTAAACACACCGAAACCTCGTAAGTTATCGAACAATGAAAATGTAAGTAAACATGAGTATTTAAAATTGTAAACACACCGAAACCTCGTAAGTTATCGAATAATGAAAATGTAAATAAACATGAGTATTTAAAATTCTAAACACACCGAAACCTCGTAAGTTATCGAATAATGAAAATGTATATAAACATGAATATTTAAAATTGTGAACACACCGAAAACTCGTAAGTTATCGAATAATGAAAATGTATATAAACATGAGTATTTAAAATTGTAAACACACCGAAACCTCGTAAGCTATCGAACAATGAAAATGTAAATAAACATGAGTATTTAAAATTGTAAACACACCGAAACCTCGTAAGCTATCGAACAATGAAAATGTAAATAAACATGAGTATTTAAAATTGTAAATACACCGAAACCTCGTAAGCTATCGAACAATGAAAATATAAATAAACATGAGTATTTAAAATTGCAAACACACCGAAACCTCGTAAGTTATCGAACAATGAAAATGTAAATAAACATGAGTATTTAAAATTGTAAACACACCTAAACCTCGTAAGCTATCGAACAATGAGAATGTAAATAAACACGAGTATTTAAAATTGTAAGCACACCGAAACCTCGTAAGCTATCGAACAATGAAAATGTAAGTAAACACGAGTATTTAAAATTGTAAACACACCGAAACCTCGTAAGTTATCGAACAATGAAAATGTAAGTAAACAGGAGTATTTAAAATTGTAAACACACCGAAACCTCGTAAGTTATCGAATAATGAAAATGTATATAAACATGAGTATTTAAAATTCTAAACACACCGAAACCTCGTAAGTTATCGAATAATGAAAATGTATATAAACATGAATATTTAAAATTGTAAACACACCGAAAACTCGTAAGTTATCGAATAATGAAAATGTATATAAACATGAGTATTTAAAATTGTGAACACACCGAAACCTCGTAAGCTATCGAACAATGAAAATGTAAGTAAACATGAGTATTTAAAATTGTAAACACACCGAAACCTCGTAAGTTATCGAACAATGAAAATGTAAGTAAACATGAGTATTTAAAATTGTAAACACACCGAAACCTCGTAAGTTATCGAATAATGAAAATGTAAATAAACATGAGTATTTAAAATTCTAAACACACCGAAACCTCGTAAGTTATCGAATAATGAAAATGTATATAAACATGAATATTTAAAATTGTAAACACACCGAAACCTCGTAAGCTATCGAACAATGAAAATGTAAATAAACATGAGTATTTAAAATTGTAAACACACCGAAACCTCGTAAGCTATCGAACAATGAAAATGTAAATAAACATGAGTATTTAAAATTGTAAACACACCGAAACCTCGTAAGCTATCGAACAATGAAAATGTAAATAAACATGAGTATTTAAAATTGTAAACACACCGAAACCTCGTAAGCTATCGAACAATGAAAATGTAAATAAACATGAGTATTTAAAATTGTAAACACACCGAAACCTCGTAAGCTATCGAACAATGAAAATGTAAATAAACATGAGTATTTAAAATTGTAATCACACCGAAACCTCGTAAGCTATCGAACAATGAAAATGTAAATAAACATGAGTATTTAAAATTGTAATCACACCGAAACCTCGTAAGCTATCGAACAATGAAAATGTAAATAAACATGAGTATTTAAAATTGTAAACACACCGAAACCTCGTAAGCTATCGAACAATGAAAATGTAAATAAACATGAGTATTTAAAATTGTAATCACACCGAAACCTCGTAAGTTATCGAACAATGAAAATGTAAATAAACACGAGTATTTAAAATTGTAAACACATCGAAACCTCGTAAGTTATCGAACAATGAAAATGTAAATAAACACGAGTATTTAAAATTGTAAACACACCGATGGTTCCTAACGTGTGTGAAAAATAACACTGTAAGTAGATATGACCATTAATTAGTAAATATACCGGTGATTCCTAATTTGTCGGGAAAATAACAATAACAATAAGAAATTAATGGATTAATATTAGTTTCCATAATTCAATCGAAATAATAAATTTGTATTAAATAATACACTGTAAAGAGCACTCACAGATCTGTAAACAATGTTGAAATACACGATATTATAATCTTGAACCTCACTTAGCACTTCAAATTCCAAACAGGACCATCTAACCGAATAACGCACATGTTATTATAACTACAGATAGAGCCGAGATTACAGCTCAATTTATACTCTGAGTGCGTCGATCTAATTGGTTGTCCAGTTCAGCCAATGGAATGCACGTTACCAAAATTTTTAGATATTGTACGCAGTACAGTATTATCCAAAAATAATAACACTTTTCTTATAATAATTCAAGTGCCGAATTTTAAAACCTCAATACTGGAATGAAGATGAAAGTTAATGGACTATATTACTATGTCCGAAGTGAAGTCCTTCAGTACAGTGGCCACAACCACAATACGTAAAACTTGTACCAAGAGGTTGCTCTCATTCAAGCAATACTTTATGGACAGTCCCTACTTGCATTGTTGCTTACATGTTTCGTAAGTTGACAATGCAGCACGTTCTCTGCTTCTATACAAGCATAATAAACGTCAGTATTGTTTTAATTACCGAAGTAGTATTTAGCTTTTATTGTTACATACGATACAAAATAAATACATATTATTTGTGCGAGATCGTGCGTATTTGCTTGCTTTCCGCACAAAACCAATACGCGGTAAGTGTGAAATACCACATTCAGTATTCCCAACGTAACACACATAACAATTTTCCTCTTCTTACCGCTTAAGCGCCATATTCATTTCACTGCTTTAGGCTTTTAACATATTATTTTTAGAGACGTTTAACATAGTAATACTTATAACTTGGAAACTTACCACTGCAATTTCACCTAAATTGCACTGTTAATTATTGTTTTTAAATATTTGCAAAAATTAAGTAAACTCTACAACTCCACTAAAGTTACTGCATTCGTGATGCAAGTAACATTAAGGAAGCCGTGAAAAAATCAACAAGATTCCAGATGCCGATGTTATTACTGCAATATGTTATATAAATAATATTGTTAAAATATTAAAATGAAAAATAAATCATTACATAACCTTACCGTTTGTTTTAAGTTAGCATTTATAGACTGGGGGGGAAAAAAACAGACATATATCACGGCCTGCTGGAATATAGTAAACACAGAAAACATTTTATAGCAACAATGTTGAAGATAGATATTTTAGTTTTTAAAAGTTGCCGTCATTGAACAGAAACCAAGATGGAGATTTCATTGCAACTAATTAGAAATTCCTCTTTCAGGTATGTAATAAACGATCTTCGCACAAAATAATGTACGATACACGAGCGGTATGTTTGTTTTCATGTTCTCGGAAATTAAAAAAGCTCCAACTACGTTTCGCTTTTTCAATCTTTTCCTCGAACATGAAAACATCAACATACCGCTCTTGTAACGCATATTACTATTACGTAGCGTTTGAGCAAGCTCGTGTTCGGGGGGGGGGGGTTCCTATAAATATTTGATACTAAAGTAACGTAACAAAGATTATATAAAATTACGAAACCAATACAATAAAATTATTACAAAACAGGGATAATTACGAATGCGTTATGAAGCCTTTATTTAAAAAAATTAAGTCTAATATAATTCGGTACTATTATTAAATGTTACAGGATCATTATGAATAGTAGTTTTAAGATGTTTTATTTATCTCTCGAGATGTTGATGGTAGCCTACTGCTACGCGACGCGACAGCGATTCAAGTCGCGGAATTGTGAACACCAGTCCGCGACGCGATACTGCGATGAGTTGTAAATCCAGCAAGCTGGCCGTCCACTGGCACTGTATTCGGCCGAATAACAACTCGGCCGTTTACGGTCGTACACGGCCGAATGATCCCACAACAAGAGAATGCACTGGCGCGCGTCCATTACACTCGGCCTATTTGGCCGTTTGCGGCCGAAGACGGCCGAATGACGATTGGATCCAATTCAGATGGGATTTTCCGGTCTCATTCGGCCGAAAAGAGAAACACGTGGTCAATGTTTCCATAAATTTCGCCATGAACGCCGAAAAATTAATTACATCTTGTATTTTTTTTTTTTCATTAAAGAAGTGAAATAAAATTTTTAAGGCTTAACAAATTAAACAAATTATTATACTTTAGTATCACTGACAAATGTTTCTCAGGTGGTACAACTTTTCTGAAATTTGACCATTTTGAGATTGATGGACGAATTACATTTAAAGTACATTGAGCGTATTCCGAATCTCACCGGTGAGCAATCCGATGGCATCACGGTGTTCCGAATTCCACCGATGACGTCACTGATGCTCCATCGGTGTCGCACAGGTGCCATCAACTTGCAGAGGTTATGGCAGTCTCCATCAGCCGCCATCAGTGAATCTGATTGGTTCTTGTATAGGGCGGGAATTAGCAGACGAATGACATCGTGCACTGTTGTGTCATGGCGGTGTGTTCTGCTTTAGTTCTGCTGTATTGTTTGTAATGAGCACAACGTAAAAACAATATGTTAATGGCTTATGAGCGACCATGTCAACGGACCAGTTATTACTACCGGAGGTTATTGGAAAAAAATGAAATTTTCCGAACTTAATAGGATCCATGGATGGAAAGCATTATGTATTTCAGGTAAACAAACCGTAATATAAATGGTGAACCGTAAATAATGGCATTAATTTGAAGGTTAGACTATTCTTTGAGATATTTTAATAAAAAAAAATAATACACTTATTGATTTCCTTTTTGCTTCCTTTTCGAGATAAAAACTGTTTTGCATGAAACATTTCTTACCGTGTTTTGGGAAAACCATTGATTTAATTTGCATTATGTTCAGTCAGTTTAGGGGAGAGGATGGTATTTTTTAAAACTTTTTTCCTATTTAATGTAAATTATTAATTTTTTTGTATGTAGAGAGCTCATAGCTGTGGCAACTCAACCAAATAAAAATATTTTGAAAAAAAAAATTATTTCTTCTTCTTCTTCTTCTTCTTCTCCCTTCAAGGTTTAGGTAATATCACCTGTTCCGGTCTCTATCGTCCAGCCACCTCTTGCGAGGTCTACCCAGATCCCTTTTCCCGATCGGGCGATAATTCATTATCTTCTTTGGTAGCCTATTCTCTGCCATTCTGTCAACATGATCTTTCCATTTTGTTTTATTTTCTTCTACCATGTCGTGTACTGAGAAAATATTGAGATCTGATCTTATTGTTTCATTTTTTATTTTATCGGCTTTAGTGCATCTTCTTACGTATAAAAAAAATTATTTGGCGCCCAAATTTGAAAAAAGAAATATATATACCCAATGCAGGATTGTACTAAAACCGATATATATCTAAACCGTTTTTAAAGATAGATTCAAACAGTTTCTGCAATGTATTTGCAAAAGTATGTTCTACAAACTGTCTGTAACAGAACTTTGATATTAGTCCCTACGTTTGTAAAATAAATAATTAAAATTTAGTAACAATTTTCGATTTCCTTTCTTGCAAACAAACGGACGTATTTTTAAAATGAAATCAATTAACAAAATTCTGTTACAGGGAAAAGTTTCCTAATAGTCTAAAGAATGTGTGTTCTAAATTTCATGCATTTATCTTTAATAGTTCAGAAATTATATCCATTTTCTCTGGCCATATAGCAAAAAAGAAATGAAGTTAATGGAAACCGATAAAAGCGGGCGTGTGATTTGAAAATCCATAGCGCAGGAAGTTTAAAAATGACGTCTCAACGTCCGATAAGGGCACAAATACCCACAAAATTTTATGCAATGCATTCCACACATATCAAAGGGTGTTTTAAAGATTTTTTTTAATTTAATTTACCGGAAACAACAATTAAAGTGGGCGAGTGATTTAAAAATCTATAATGCAGGAAGTTTAAAAATAGCGATCCACACATATCACAGAGTATTTTAAAGGATTTTTTTTTTAATTTAGTCATTTTTCATCAAAAATACCATCCTCTCCCCTTAAGGGAGCAGTGTATTATGATAATAAATACGCAGAAATTTGATCTAACAAATGTAGGCTAACGTTTTAAAATTCCTTTTCAGAACGAAAATGTACGTACATTTGTTCATATGAAATTTCTGCACATTTAAGTGACAAAAACTATTTTTTTTATCATAATACACGGCTCTCTTAAATTGACTATGAATATTGTGATTTAAGTTAATTCAATGGCTTTCCCAAAATATGGTATGAAATGTTTCACATAAAATAATTTTTTTCTCGAAAATGAAGCGAAAACGGGCAAATTTGTATTAATCTTTTTGTTTGAAATATTTCAAAGAATAACCTCTTGAAATTAACGACATTATTCACGGTTCACTCTGCATAATTCAGGGTATCCTTTAACCAATTCTATCAACATCTCATCTGAAAAAGTATTCAATTTTGTTGCAGACGACGCCATCATAAACAAAACACATACGCATTCCGGTAACGTCGCGCGGTAAAAGTTTGCTCAATTTACAATGACGCGACAACCGCGACACGCGACGCGACTTCGCAGTATCTCTCGCGGACTGATGTTCACAATTCCGCGACTTGGTTCGTGTTGATTAGGAAACTTAAAATGAAACGATGCCTGTCTTCTCTATTTTTGGAGTAGAAGAAATCAGCATATCATAACTATATGCGAATGACAACTTCGCAATTTGATGATCTTCTGCATATCATTGGGCCCAGTGGCGGTTCCTCATGGGAGGGAAGGGAGGAACGTCCTCCTCAAATTTTTCTTCTTTTGAAAGTAAATACCAAATAAAATATGTGCCTTGAAATTCAAGGAAGATACGATAATTTTCAAGTTCACAGCTATAAGGAAACCTCGGTTGATCGAGTTTTAAACGATGCGAGCTCATGTGCTGCTAGAAAACTGAGAAAGATGCGAGATTGTTTGTGTGGAGGAAAGTCAATCCATTCCTCCTTTACTGCAGTTAGCACACATAGACAACAGCGCATTGGCGGCCAGAGAAAGAAGCAGAGTTTTAAAGCGAGTAAATGAACGGAGAGGGAGGAGATCCTCCTGTGAATCAGTGCATGGGCGGGAAATAGAAACCGACTGGTCGTGCAGCAAGTTCGCTACCGCTGCCATCTAACGATCTTGCATTCAACCAGATTATAACACATCTAGGAGGAGGCACAATAAAAACAGTTTTAACGCAAAGCTATAAAAGACACCATATAAACTTTTTTTTTAAATTATAAATCAAAATTATTATTCATTGCACTTTATATAAGCTACTATTCATGGTTTGCAACTTTCAAGGATATTTGAAAGTTAAAGTCGGGTTTAAATAAAACAAAGAAGAAGTAGTTCTACATTAGTATCGCAGATCTTTTTGTCCCGTGAAATTCACTTCCATTCATTGTGTACCAGACAGGGCAACAGCCAAGTTGTCAGTTTTGTATAAATATATTTGAAATTGAAAGTAGTACTCCAAACTACATTATTTTTAACATAAAAAAATTGGCCACCGGCAACTTTGAACAATAATGGTAGTATAACTTTACAAGAACTGATATTCTTCAAAAGCATGTTATACTGAACTTTTAAAATGTACATGTGGCAACACAGACCACGTGGGTGGGTGCAGTGTTCTCGCTTTCCTCAGATTATTTCCCATTCCCATTTCCGCGGTTCCGATTACGTGTTAGTAGCTACAGTCTCTTTCAACACGTGTGATGCTGTAGTATGCTCGAAAAATGCTGCGAGGTGAATTTCCTTGTAATTGTTAATTTGTGCAATTCTTCAACAATGAATGGAAGTGAAAACATTATATATTATGGAAAATTTAGGAAACTCAGTTTACAAGAACAGATTATTGCTATACAGAAGGGAAGACCAACCCCAACACTACCTGGTCTTACATGTATGCATGTTGGCTAATTTGTAGCATGTTTCATTCAAGATGTCATTTCGTCCTGTTACCTTCTTTCCTCCTCTAAAGAAATACGCAGGAGCCGCCACTGATTGGGCCTCAAATACGTCCAATGCGGGAGGCATCCAGCAAAGCGTCTAAGCGTAACTTTGAGGTTAGGTTTCCCTAAAACTTGGTATCCCTCTTTAAGAACTTTGTTCTCTCTTTACGATTTTCGTATTGTAACTCCACAATGTCTATTAGGCATATAGTTTTAGAAACAAGTACTGTAATCTGGGATAAATTAAAAAGCACCTCATTAAGTGGAAAATCTCTAAGGACAATTCCATGAAGGTGGAAGAAGGATATTGGAAAAAAGTAAATTTTCCGAACTTCATAGGAGCCATGGATGGAAAACATTGTGTATTTCAGATAAACGAACCGTAATATAAAGAATGAACCGTAAATAATGTCATTAATTTCTTAGGGTTATTCTATGCGATATTGTAAACAAAAAATTAATACAATTATTGTTTTCCTTTTGCTTCCTTTTCGAGATAAAAACTGTTTTATATGAAACATTTCTTACCGTCTATTGGAAAAACCATTGATTTAATTACCAATATGTTCAGTCAATTTAAGAGAGCACTGTATTGTAATAATAAATACGCAGAAATTTGATCTAATAAATGTAACGTTTTAAAATTCCTTTTCGGAACGAAAATTTGCAATTGTTGAGATGAAATTTCTGCGTATTTTAACGGCAAAAACTAATTATTTTATCATACAACACTGCTCTCTTAAATTGACTAAGCATATTGGGAATTAAGTTAATTCAATGGCTTTCCCAAAATACGCCATGAAATGTTTCACATAAAATAATTTTTTCTCCAAAATGAAGCAAAAACGAGCAAAATTATATTAAACTTTTTTGTTTCAAATATTATTCTAAATAATAACCTCTAGAAATTAATGACATTACTCACGGTTCATTTTGTATAATTCAGGGCATCCTTTAACCAATTCAATCTTTTCATCCACTAAATCCTCAACCAATTTTTTTGTCATAATCATTAAATGATTACAAAACTTATAATTAAACTCGTATTATATCGATCAGATTAATACAAATTTAATGACCAGAAACAACAATGACTGTTTACACTGAAGTAAAATAATTTACATACTGCCTTGGCGTTCAAATTTTCTTATAGGATATATTTTTATTTATGAAACAAATTTATGCATTATTCAAAATTGAAAACAAGTTTCGATCGATCAAAAAATAATATATGCAATACACGTAGTTAAAGTGTGTAACAGATTCTTGGAAATTGAAAAAACTCGACTTCGCCTCTTCTTTTTTTTTTCAAACTGTTTCCTCCATTCTGTTATAAAGCACTTAACACACTTGTATCGCAATATACTATTCCTTGACCACAAACATACTTCAGTTTAGCTGTGTTCATGCGATTAGTTGCAATTAACAGAGGAATTCAAAAGGCAATATTTCCCAGTACATTGGAAAATACATTTTCGTAATTTTTCGTCTTCGTGTATTAAACCTTAGAGTTCCTTTCAATCTCAAGAGAGTATTCTTATGCAGCTCTTACACGGTCAGTAGAGCAAAATCCATTTCTTTTACTGTGTGGATATACGAAAGGTTGAAATAGAAATATAAACATGTTTTCGCACATATGGGGACATATTAAAATAAATCAGCATAAACGAAATGAAAATACACGAATTCCAATGTATTAAATATATAAATAAAGAACAATAATTTCATTTTCATTTTCTAAATAATAATAGGCTAATGAACAGTTACACAAATTAAGCGATATTTTCGCTTTACTCTAATTTTTACTGGGGATCTCATTCTAAATTAATACAATTATAGTACATTATGCAGCGAGCCTATAATGATAGTAATTAAGACAGGAGGATGTTTATGAAACGAGCGCAAGCGAGTTTCATAATTTTCATACGAGCGTCTTAATTACCATTATAAGCAAGTTTCATACGACTTTTTATGCTCGGCCATATTTCTAACTTGAAATTATTCTTAAGTATCCATGTTATTGTTATGTGAGTGAATGCAATAGCCTACCTCATGAATTGTGAGATGTGCGCAGAAGCGAAAGTATTGATTTTTTCCGGGAAACGAATATCGACGACCTTGATAATAGTAAAATAAACATTAGTCTTGATATAACCTTGAAATTGAATTCGACATTGAAAAACGAGATGACAAATTGAATTTATTTGAATATTATTTACAATTAACGGTAATTATTATAGTAACAGAACATAACCATCTGCGACAGTATTGGATTTCCAGCCTCCGTGACCTTTCGATAGTTGTCTTTCGATTGCATATCCGAGAATATTCGAAAACCTGAACTTTAATGAATAGGTGTACTTTAATGACATGCATTAAAAGACTGCTACCAGGTGTATAATTACTACATTTCGGAATGGTCGAGCATAAAATTATTTATGGCTACATGGTTACAAGCCAGGCTTAAGCTACCAGCCGGTCGAGAGCGATGCTATATCAGAAAAAGGAGCTGCTTCAGTTCGCGAGGTGAAAAAACCTCCTGTGCTAACATGAAATCAGCAGTTACGGTGCTTTTCAGGAAACAAGTACGAAGTTTGAGAAAATGATCGCGACACTGGTTTCATCCATGGCAATCGTTGAAGATACTGTAGGTAATTTACTGGAAGTACTGAGAACCAATGGGTTGGCTGTTAGTGACCTAAAAAGCCTTAAATACATTCGTGATGTTTTGAAAGGTGAAAGTTCTATTATTACTGATATGAACTCATCCATAATGTTACATTTTAAATATGTTACTACAATCAGTTCAGTGGAGGAGGACGATCATTTTCCATACTTACTTACTTACTTACTGGCTTTTAAGGAACCCGGAGGTTCATTGCCACCCTCACATAAGCCCGCCATTGGTCCCTATCCTGAGCAAGATTAATCCAGTCTCTATCATCATATCCCACCTCCCTCAAATCTATTTTAATATTATCTTCCCATCTACGTCTCGGCCTCCCCAATGATCTTTTCCCCTCTGGCCTCCCAACTAACACTCTATATGCATTTCTGGACGAACATTTTCCATGCTCAAAAATATTCTCTCTGTTAGGTGGCTATAATGATTATGAACTAAAAAATATTTTGTTACATGTAATCAAGAAAATTAAGAGTAAGTACCTACTAAAATATGATACAGAGGTGTATTAAGTAACCTATATGAAATTACTACCTTGATGACTTTGCTATCTAGTTTTGTAATATTTAAATGCGTATTTTTATTATTTTATTGTCCAGTTTTGTCACGGAATGTGATATATGTAGCAGCGCCAATGTCATAGTAATGGAAATATGTGCCAAACATCCTTTCATATACTCAAACGAGTGCATTCTAAATGGTACCCTTTATAAGTCCCGTAGTATAGTCCTGATGAAAGATATAAGTGCCACATAGTGTATGTCCTGTGGAGGGTTACTCGCTGTGTTGATCTGCAGTGAATGTAGCGGTTTTGTAGCAATTATCATGGATAATAACAGGCAACTAACTATAAAAGTATCTAAAGCAAAGAAGTGTGTAGGAAATAGGAAACTACGGCAGCAAGGGAAGCCATACACAACTGCCAAGTGAGAGGGTTTATAAAGCCATGGTTCCTAATGAGATGTAGGACATTGTAAGGTCGACCAGAATTAAAAAACCATTCAAAGTGACTTCAATGAAATCTGAAGACTTCTTGGATGTGGCTTCAGTAGCTGATAGGGCTCTAAATACGTTAACATTGCGCATTACTCCAGTATCATAGATTCGTATTGCTTGTGATCACCCAACGTTGGTCCTTACCAGGAATAACTTGAGTGATTCTGAACAGTGGAAGACATGTCAGGTTCTAAGAAGAGCACGAACACTGTAGTCTATTACAAATCTGGAGAAGTTTGCTATACTGACTCCTAAGAACTTTTTAAAGGCAGAGAAGAAGAAAGACCTTCTGGCAATGCTATATTTCATGGACATTAAGTACCGTGGTTTTTATAAGGACTTGTGCCAGTATAGAAAAGAAACAGTTTCTCATGCTTACAAAACAAATTGTTAGTGTTCTACCTTTTAATATTCATAAATCACTCGACTGTTTGTACCGTTTTCAAGGAAATTATACAAGGCACTTATATCGTTGTCAGACTTCGATAATGTGGGAGCCAGTTAAACTACATAATAATGTCAGTAATGGGTTGTTTCCAGTGGCGGCTAGTGGTTTGAAAATATGGTGGTGCACAATGGATATCGAAGAGGAGTTAAACATACTTTAAAGTTTAAAACCGTGTATACCTGAGGGCGTATACATACAAAGCTAATTTATATACAATTAATAAGTAAAATGACTAAATACAAGCATACCTATTTATACAGAAAGTCCTAAAGTGGAAGGGGTCGTGGGCGGAGCTCTCTACATTGCGATTTACCCTCATGAAAAAATTTGAGCACAGAATCGTCATCAGAATGCTACCAAGTACCAAGTGCAAAGTTTTCGTTCATGAAATTCAAATGCAGCTTTCGTAGGCTGTCGGGAGATAGCAGCACTTATTGTCAGAACGACAACTCTTAGAGCTTCATGTATTGTGCCGTTTGTGTGCATGTAGATTGAGAAAGTAATAGGCCTATGCGAAATATGCGACTGTTTGTTGCACAAGCCGAATGAATACATTTTTCATGCTCATTACTTCGGACAAATGTCTAGTTGAAACAGATACTTTCCCAGTGAATTTAGTTTCTTCTGCACTGACGTTGGTGTCCATGTCAGGGAGTGCGACAAACCGTTCTCAATGAGGAAAGCAGTAGACCACGCCTCTAACCCCCCTGTCTCCGCATTAGCCGAACATATCTATAAATTTATACCTTCCCTAGGTTTTCAACATCTTTGCAAACCAAGAGGCTCGGAGGCTCCTTCAGACGTACAAAACAATACGCCAGCTGCAGATAGTCATGAATGAAAATTGTAAAATAAAATATTTTTAATATTAACAAAGCCGGGAGATTAGGAACATTACTGGGGGGTATACAAACCTGCAACCCCCTTGAGAAGCCGCCACTGGTTGTTTCACAGCTCAATATGTTTGCAGGGAACTTAATTGGATGTTGAGACAATTTATGTTGAAAAAATTAAATATTAATTGCAAGTATACAGTTTTGTGTGCTATCCCACACTTTGTCATTTTGGCACATATACCGTTTTTCTTATCCAGTCCACAATTATTATCACAATCTAATAGTTTCTGTAAAATATACCTTTATCGCGACAGGACATGTTTCACTTCATCACTTTTCAATATTAAATTCAATAATGCTACATTTACGCTGCTAAAAGTGCCAGTGCATGTTGCGAAAGAATGGTACGTGATACAGAAAATGTGAACTCAGTTCTGGATTCAGCAGCCCAGGAAAATCTAAATGTAGCATAAATTTTTAGAAAAGTTTCTACGACCCTTAATCTTGCAGGTCTGTGTGATACTGTATACCCGAGGACGGACTGACAAGAGAACAGAATATAATGAGCCTAGTCATAGTTTCAAATTTGTTTTTCTTCTGTATTGAGACATCACTGAAGACGATTTGGGATAATTAAAACAAGGTAAGTTACTTTTCCACATAGTTCCTGATTTGAATGGAATTTTTTCAAACACCTTTTCAATGGCCGCTTTTAAGTTCTCAGGTGTTGTTGAAATGGTTATCGACTTTTGGCCCACTTTGTATAAAGAGAAACACATATTACAATTAATTTCGATTTAATATGCATAATTACATTAATGAAATTATTGGGGGTCAACAGTGCGGTTTTACGCGTAATACACGTAGATCGACTATTGATCAGATTTTTTGTATTCGACAGATATTGGAGAAAAAATGGGAGTATAAAGGTACAGTACATCAGTTATTCATAGATTTCAAAAAGACATATGACTAGGTTAAGAGAGAAGTTTTGTGTAATATTCTTATTGAATTTGATATTCCCAAGAAACTAGTCCGATTAATTAAAATGTGTCTCAGTGAAACTTACAGCAGAGTCCGTACAGACCAGTTTCTATCTGATGCATTTCAAATTCACTGCGGGCTAAAGCAAGGAGATGCACTATCACCTTTACTTTTTAAGTTCGCTCTAGAATATGCCATTAGGAAAGTTCAGGATAACAGATAGGGTTTGGAATTGAACGGGTTGCATCAGCTTCTTGTCTATGCGGATGACTTGAATATGTTAGGAGAGAATCCACAAACGATTAGGGAAAACACGGAAATTTTACTTGAAGCAAGTAAAGCATAGATTTGGGAGTAAATCCCGAAAAGACAAAGTATATGATTATGTCTCGCGACCAAAATATTTTACGAAATGGAAATATAAAAATTGGAGATTTATCTTTCGAAGAGATGGAAAAATTCAAATATCTTGGACCAACAGTAACAAATATAAATGACACTCGGGAGAAAATTAAACACAGAATAAATATGGGAAATGCGTGTTATTATTCGGTTGAGAGCTTTCGTCATCTAGTCTGCTGTCAAAAAATCTGAAAGTTACAATTTATAAAAAAAGTTATATTACCGCTTGTTCTGTATGGTTGTGAAACTTGGACTCTCACTTTGAGAGAGGAACAGAGATTAAGTGTGTTTGAGAATAAGGTGCTTAGGAAAATGCTTGGGACTAAAAGGGATGAAGTTACAGGAGAATGGAGAAAGTTACACAACACAGAACTGCACGCAATGTCTTCTTCACCTGACGTAATTAGGAACATTAAATCCAGACGTTTGAGATGGGCAGGGCATGTAGCACGTATGGGCGAATCTAGAAATGCATATAGAGTGTTAGTTGGGAGACCAGAGGAAAAAAGACCTGTGGGGAGGCCGAGACGTAAATGGGAGGATAATATTAAAATGGGTTTGAGGGAGGTGCGATATGACGATAGAGACTGGATTAATCTTGCACAGGATAGGGACCGATGGCGGGCTTTTGTGAGGGAGGCAATGAACCTCCGGGTTCCTTAAAAGCCATTTGTAAGAAAGTAAGTAAGTATGTATAATTATAAGTCCATAATTTTATTAAATCTGTAACTAGTGAGCTATATTCAACTACGTAATACAAAATGTGTATTCTTTTGTTTACAATTGAATCAGTCTTGCATTGCAAACTGACCACTTATGACATATCGCACTCTTAATGTCAACATGTTTTATACACTTCACATGATGAAAATGTTTCAAATTTGTGATAAATAATTCTAAAACTAGGGCAACATTTCCCTTCTTGAATGTAATGAATGAAAGCTTAAGGCTGAAACATAAAGTTCAGAAAACAAAAATATATATAGCCTAATGTCTGAGCAAAAGGAAAGTTTCTATTAACTCATACACAAACAATAGCACACTTGTTACCACAACATTATTATATAAAAGTTATCACTTGTAATTATTATTAATTATAACAATTATCATTTGCTTAATACTACCATTACATTGTTATGTTTATTGTTGGTAGTAATACAACAGTAATACAAAAAAAAATAACGAATACACTGGCACCACGATTACAGCAACAGACGCACAAGAACATAATCATCATAAGGAAACCTTTATTTTTATTTCTGTAAGATATCACTATACCAATTAACTCATTTTTGCCACCTTCTCAAAAATTGAAAAATTTCCTTGCAGGATAATTCTGTTCAAGCATCCTGCAGGCATCAACGCACATCACATTCGATATCTTTTCTGGCCTCTAATATATGATGTTTCATAAAATAATCAGATGATAAATGCGAGAGATACGTACTGTATGGTGGATGGGACGGGATTTTCAATCTATTCTTCTTTGGACGATTTCCACTGAGTTCACAGCTTTATTTTTCGAGCATTGTTATTTAAATACAATCGTTCCACTGCTTGAGAATCGTCCAGTGAAAGAAAACAATTTTGTGCGAGATCGCGCGTATTTGCTTGTTTTCCGCACAGAACCAATACCCGGTAAGTGTGAAATACCACATTCAGTATTCCCAACGTAACACACATAACAATTTCCCTCTTCTTACCGCTTAAGCGCGACATTCATTTTACTGCTTTAGGCCTTTAACATATTATTTTTAGAGACGTTTAACATAGTAATAATTATAAATTGGAAACTTACCACTGCAATTTCACCTAAATTGTAATGTTAATTATTGTTTTTAAATATTTGCAAAAATTAAGTAAAGTCTACTACTCCACGAAAATTATTGCATTCCTGATACAAGTAACATTAAGGAAGCCGTGAAAAAATCAACAAGATTCCAGATGCCGATGTTATTACTGCAATATGTTATATAAATAATATTGTTAAAATATTAAAATCAAAAATAAATCATTACATAACCTTACCGTTTGTTTTAAGTTCGCATTTATAGACTGGGGGGGGGGGAAGACAGACTATATCACGGCCTGCTGGAGTATAGTAAACACAGAAAACATTTTATAGCAACAATGTTGAAGAAAGATATTTTGGCTTTCCGAAGTTGCCGTCATTAAACAGAAACCAAGATGGAGATTTCATTGTAACTAATTACAAATTCGTCTTTCAGGTATGTAATAAACGATCTTCGCACAAAATAATGTACGATACACGAGCGGTATGTTTGTTTTCATGTTCTCGGAAATTAAAAAAGCTCAACTACGTTTCGCTTTTTCAATCTTTTCCTCGAACATGAAAACGTCAACATACCGCTCTTGTAACGTATATTACTATTATTGATCGTCAATATGATAATGAATAGATCCTACAGAAGACCTTTTGAAAAGAAATTCTACTCCACCCACCATTTACTACAGATCTGGAACATATATATATATATATATATATATATATATATATATATATATATATATATACTTTTTAATTAAACTCATGCTACACGACTTGGGACGGTTCTGTTGTTAGTGTTGTGTACGAACAAGAAAGTAGAGTGAGATTGCAAGGCGCCGGCGTTCCCCTTCATTATGAGCTCGCGACCCCTGCTTTAGAGCATGATTTGACGCCGAACTTTTTTCACAGTGAGAACGTGACTTAGTTTCCATAGTTTAGAAGGATCTGATTGTTCAAATAGTATTTTTACTTCAAACGAATCTGATCTGATGCTGATTAATAAATTTTTAACTACCTCTCTGTATGCGATTTAGATTGGTTTTCACTTCTCTAAATTTATATTTCTCTCATCTGTGTCTCTGCGAGCTCTTTTACGATTTTAGGGTAGGGTTGCCAGGTTGAACTATCGCCAAACCCGGAGATTTACGAAGTCTATAAAATTAATACTTACTTACTTACTTACTTACTTCCTTACTTACTTACTTCCTTACTTACTTACTTACTTACTTACTTACTAACTTACTGGCTTTTAAGGATCCCTCACATAAGCCCGCCATTGATCCTGAGCAAGATTAATCCAGTCCCTACCATCATATCCCACCTCCCTCAAATCCATTTTAATATTATCTTCCCATCTACGTCTCGGCCTCCCTAAAGGTCTTTTCTCCTCTGGCCTCCCAACTAACACACTATATGCATTTCTGGATTCGCCCATACGTGCTACATGCCCTGCCCATCTCAAACGTCTGGATTTAATGTTCCTAATTATATCAGGTGAAGGATATCGTACAATGCGTGCAGTTCTGCGTTGTGTAACTTTCTCCATTCTCCTGTAACTTCATCCCTCTTAGCCCCAAATATTTTCCTAAGAACCTTATTCTCAAAAACCCTCAATCTCTGTTCCTCTCTCAAAGTGAGAGTCCAAGCTTCACAGCCATACAGAACAACCGGTAATATAACTGTTTTATAAATTCTAATTTTCAGATTTTTTGACAGCAGACTAGATGGCAAAAGCTTCTCAACCGAATAATAACAGGCATTTCCCATATTTATTCTGTGTTTAATTTCCTCCCGAGTGTCATTTACATTTGTTACTGTTGCTCCAAGATATTTGAATTTTTCCACCTCTTCAAAGGATAAATCTCAAACTTTTATAGTTCCATTTCGTACAATATTCTGATCACGAGACGTAATCATATACTTAGTCTTTTCGGGATTTACTTCCAACCCTATCGCTTTACTTGCTTCAAGTAGAATTTCCGCGTTTTCCCTAATCGTTTGTGGATTTTCTCCTAACATATTCACGTCATCCGCATAGACAAGAAGCTGATGTAACCCGTTCAATTCCAACTATAAAATTAATATTGTTATTATTACTATTGTTGGTCATTATTATTGTTATTATTATTAGTCTATTACTATTACTATTATTATTATTATTATTATTATTATTATTATTATTATTATTATTATTCTACCTATTATAATTAATTATATTTCGTTTTGTATTGCAAGTTAAAGGATCGGTTAAGAATTCAACAATGTCAGATTTGATTTGACGGATAAATTAATATTAGAAATTCTTGAAAAAAAAATACTTTTTCAACAAGTTCTTTAATTTTAATGCCAGTTTTGCAGAATTTAGAAATTTATTTCTCCGTCAAATAAAATCCAATCATGATGAAATTTTTAGGCATGGCACAGAAAAATATGCTCTTTTAAATGCATAGGCTATTAGTTAATTTTTCAGAACATCACATAAAAAAGTTGTAAAATTGTTAAAAATTCAATAATGAAATCTTTACTGTATTAAGAATAGACGTAGGCCTACCTCAAAATGTGTATTTCTTGGAGCTCCTTGCAGATTCCAGGAGTCTCTCGTTTTTCAAACCTATTTTTGTGGAATTCCTTACAGCTTATACTCAAGTTCATTTTAATACAAATTTTCGCTTTCAGCTATAGTCCCGTCGCTATTATTTCCGGCAGCCAATCACGTTGCAAGTCGGCTACATTTAAACATGTGCGTCTTGTCATTCGCTGTTGATTTCGTCATGGACTTCCTAAGGCTCTATAGATACTGGGTATAATCGTCCGCCATTTACGTTCTTTCCTTGCCGTTCGCAGCATGCAGACGAGAATTTACAACAGTACAAATTTTAATTCCGCTCTCTTTTAGATGTATTTGTTTAAAGTAATAATAATAATAATAATAATAATAATAATAATAATAATAATAATAATAGTAATAGAATCAAGAGTAACAATCAACTTAGAGCCATGCAGCTGGATACTCTGGTAATTAAACCTTCAACCTTCTTCCTTAAGGAGATCCGTTCTTCCTTAAGGAGATTCAAGAATAACTTAAAAAGTTGTGTATAAAGTGCAAAATAAAATTAAGGTGACATTTAACATTTAATTTTTTAAGGTGACATGTATTTATCTAGCCTGACGAGTTACTTCCTTGGTTTGAATTGTAAATTATTTAAAAATAGCGTGTAAGAGAGCCTGAGACTAGAAATGTTTAGCTTAAATGTAGTTCTGTTTATAAGTATGCATAAGGGTGTAATTATTTGACTTATTTGAACTGTTGTATCAGTGAAGCGAGGTGAGTCAGTGAAGTTATGGTTTTACAGTGCAGTGAACAGTTGCGATCAGTGATAATTTATAGCTTCAATGAAATGTGTCCTATAGTGTCAGTGAAATGTGTTATAGAGTGTCAGTGAAATGTGTTACAGAGTGTCAGTGAAATGTGTGCTAAAGTGTCAGTGAAATGCGTCATAGTGCCACTACAGGGAGTGAGATGAGAGTAAAGTGAAAGACTATTGAAACTTATGTAGGGCCTATACATAATTATGTAGGTTGTATTGTAAAATTAGGTATTTTATTTATGTTTTATTATTATTGTGTTAAATTGTATTGTGTATTCTTATTGTATTGTGTATAAAATTGTATATGTATTGTAAAATTGTATTGTGTACTGTAAATTTTGTGTATTGCTTATCATTTTATTGTGTATACCACTGCCACCGGGTGCTTGCCCACTTGTAGTGTAAATAAATACATACATACATACATACATACATACATACATACATACATACATACATACATACATACATACATACATACATACATTCATACATACATACAACAAACAGTGCAACATTTGATCCACATACATTAAACATTATAGTCAACAATTGATTTCGTTAGGTATACAAAAGCTATCTCAACATTCACTTAGCTATTTATTTTTAAGTTTCTCACGTTAAACATTATAAGAGCGTAATCGACAGACTGAATTTTTTTTCCGGCAGCGAATCCCACAAAGCGCGGGGCCTGGGTGACCGCCCCACTTGCCCCGCCGAAGGGCCGGCCTTTCTATGAGAATCCACAGTTCTAACAGACCTAAGTTGTTACTCTGCAAACTGAGGTCCGCGCATATGTTACTCCCAGTAACTGGGAAATCAGTACGGTACAGATTTCGAATAGGAATCACTTTTAAAAGTAATTCTTTCTAAACATTTCTCTCAATTTGACTCCCATCTAAAGTTAAAAATCGAAAAACTTTTGAAGGTGTCAATGTCTATTTCGAAGTTAGTAATTTTCTCTCCCTTCCCAAAAAACATTTTGATTTCGAATTTTTTCTATGCTTTAGTTAGATATTTATCTATCAAACCTAAAATTTACAATGCGATTATCATAGGTGCTACGACGTGATGATGTTTAACGGTGCGGAAAATAGCGTCGTCTGCTAACCGCAATTGGCAATGAAAGAACTAAAATGGCGAACGATTATATGTACCACTCTTTATAGAACCTACTCTTACTAGGACGTAAGCAAAGAGGCGGAGCCACGCCGGAAATAACAGCGACGTGACTATAGTCCTGTTGACATTCTGTTCCTATCATCTGTCTATTAACCAGTCATGACACTAAGCACCCTTTCCACATGCGCGTCACTTACTGGAATTTGTAGCATATGTCGCATTGTTATTAATATAGGCCTATTAGGAGCCGTAGCTTTTTTGAAAAAAGATACCCAACGTTTGCAACAATGATTTTTATCTTTGTCTTGCATTAGTGTTATTATCACTCACTGCCTTTAAAATTGACTATTTATTGTAGAGTTCATTTCCATCGACCTCGAAATTAATTTTCAATTTCTTTGCTACGTGAACTGTCACTAAATGAGAACAGATAGATCAAGACCAGATAAGATTGAAAATATGTTGTCACTCTAATCGTACCACTTGGCTAGATACTGTAACAATCTGTCATACACAGTGGTGAACTCTTTCATTACAGAGTCTTTTTGGCTCTGTCAGATTTGAAACGACATATTCACTTCAGAACCGAAAAATGAGTCCTTTTAAGATTTCCTATTTGAGTCTTTACTCTCAACATGATTTTGTGCACCTCGGTTGAAAGCGTATTTTCACATTCTAATATTTTAATCGCCTTACAGACAATTGGAAGCGTACAATTAACAAAATACAGAAAACATTCTGCCATTGACAATGAATGTTAATTTACTGTACTTCATCTTCTTGGGAACATACAAATTTCCAATCACTTTTACCAAATAATACATTTTCAAAGCGCGACACATTTTAACAAAGCGTTCAACAGCTAACTGAAGGGGAATCATCGAACTGGAATATGGTACAAAATCTAAAAATAGTCCTGTTGAGCAAATTCACGGAACTAAGTTCCTCGCCATTTTTACTTGACGACGAGAAGTCGGAATATATTTGAAAGACTAATACCTCAACATCATACTTAAGCATTTAAAACCAAATTTGACACAATTATTATGCAGTATGTGGCAACAAAAATATTAGCCTTTAGTATATTAGGATTTTTGTCTTTCATTTTTCTGAAAACTAAATTGTACTATTTACCAAAGTTAACAAATGCATTGTCAGCCGAATAAGCTACAATGTTACTTACTTACAAATGGCTTTTAAGGAACCCGAAGGTTCATTGCCGCCCTCACATAAGCCCGCCAGCGGTCCCTATCCTGTGCAAGATTAATCCAGTCTCTATCATCATAACCCACCTCCCTCAAATCCATTTTAATATTATCCTCCCATCTACGTCTCGGCCTCCCTAAAGGTCTTTTTCCCTCCGGCCTCCCAACTAACACTCTATATGCATTTCTGGATTCGCCCATACGTGCTACATGCCCTGCCCATCTCAAACGTCTGAATTTAATGTTCCTAATTATGTCAGGTGAAGAATGCAATGCGTGCAGTTCTGCGTTGTGTAACTTTCTCCATTCTCCTGTAACTTCATCCCTCTTAGCCCCAAATATTTTCCTAAGCACCTTATTCTCAAACACCCTTAACCTACGTTCCTCTCTCAGAGTGAGAGTCCAAGTTTCACAACCATACAGAACAACCGGTAATATAACTGTTTTATAAATTCTAACTTTCAGATTTTTTGACAGCAGACTAGATGATAAAAGCTTCTCAACCGAATAATAACACGCATTTCCCATATTCATTCTGCGTTTAATTTTCTCCCGAGTGTCATTTATATTTGTTACTGTTGCTCCAATATATTTGAATTTTTCCACCCCTTCGAAGAATAAATCTCCAATTTTTATATTTCCATTTCGTAAAATATTCTGGTCACGAGACAAAATAATATACTTTGTCTTTTCGGGATTTACTTCCAAACCGATCGCTTTACTTGCTTCCAGTAAAATTCCCGTGTTTTCCCTAATCATTTGTGGATTTTCTCCTAATATATTCACGTCATCCGCATAGACAAGAAGCTGATGTAACCCGTTCAATTCCAAACCCTGCCTGTTATCCTGAACTTTCCTAATGGCATATTCTAAAGCGAAGTTAAAAAGTAAAGGTGATAGTGCATCTCCCTGCTTTAGCCCGCAGTGAATTGGAAAAGCATCAGATAGAAACTGACCTATACGGACTCTGCTGTATGTTTCACTGAGACACATTTTAATTAATCAACTAGTTTCTTGGGAATACCAAATTCAGTAAGAATATCATATAATACTTCCCTCTTAACCGAGTCATATGCCTTTTTGAAATCTATGAATAACTGATGTACTGTACCCTTATACTCCCATTTTTTCTCCATTATCTGTCGAATACAAAAAATCTGATCAATAGTCGATCTATTACGCCTAAAACTGCACTGATGATCCCCAATAATTTCATCTACGTACGGAACTAATCTTCTCAAACTTAAACTAAGTTCATTCTCTGCAATAATAGATATAATTTTATTTGAAATATCCTCAGCATGCTCATTACTCTCTTATAGAAATCTAGAATATCGCTACGTTTTCGATATTTTACAGAAAAATGTGTCACCATTATGGGAAATACTTCTTGTTATCTTTAGCCCATTTGAAGCATCTGAACCAATTGAGAAATGGGTATTTTTTAATCCGTTCAGAGGCCTTTCCTGTGAGAATAGTAAATCAACGCTTGTAACTAGGACCTCACTTTTGGTTCGCGTATAACTTATTTTTTCGCTACTGAAAAGTCATTGAAAACACAAGAGCAAAGTGTATTACCACAATCTTGTGAATTGTAGGAGTGGTAAACTTTTACACCATGAAATGTTAAAGCCAAGTCAGTTGCTGTAACTTTGTCATGTTCAACTGAATATCGTCGGGAGGGGGGGGGGATACATTTCAGAATAGAATTATTCATACTTTGTACTCTGCAATGTACTTTGTGCCTCTCTGATTCCAAATACTTATTAAAAGCTTTAATGCCTTCATACTTTACTGTAAATAAATCATTGCACACTTTACACCTGCAAGAAAGATAATCCTCAAGTTTTTCTAGCCAGTCCTTGTGTACGTATCATTAATTGTCAAAAATTCATCACATTTTGCATGCGAAAAACAATAATTTTAAATTTATTTATTTTTTATTCAACGTGAGTAATATTGTTGACTTCATTACAATTCGTTAAATCATAGCCAAGTGTACATAATATTTAGTTGAGCTAACCGCGGACAACAGTTGGCTTACTTAAGTCTCTTGTCACATAAATTATTATTTAGCCAATCCATCTGTCACTGAAGACGATAAAGACAAGGAAAATAGAAGAAAGACATATTACATATCGTATTTTGTATATTATTTCGAATTGCATAGGGGAATAAAAAACTACACTAATATATTTAACATGTTTCTAAACATAAAAATTATAACGAACGAAAATTAGCTTATCTAAATACATTTTCATTAACCTCAAGTCGTGTTGACTTGGGACGGTTCCCTTGTTAATGTTGTGTATGAACAGAAAGTGGAGTGTGATTGAAGGCGGTGCTCTTCATTATAAGCTCGCGACCCCTGCTTTTGGGCATGATTTGCTGCCTAACATTTTTTCCCAGTGAGAAGACGACAGATTTTCCATATTTTAGAAGGATCTCATTGTATAATTAGTACTTTTCCCTTCAAAAGAATCTTGTCTGATGCCGATTAATAAACTTTAACTACTTATTTCATACGATTTAGGTTCGTTTTAACTTCCTTAAATTTATATTTCTGTCATCTGTGTCTCAGAGCTCTTTTACGATGAAAGGGTTGTTCTAGTTCTTGATTTTTGTACTGCATACAGGTAGTGAGTCATCATCATCCATAGCGCTACAGCCCGGATCGGGCCTCGGCTTCCTTAAGAAATCTTCTCCATCGGTCTCGATCTTTAGCCACCGTCCACCAGTTCTTCACTCCAAGCCTCTTAATGTCGTCCATAACACAGTCCATCCATCGTAGCTTTGGCCTTCCAACTCTTCTTCCTCCAGCAATCCTATATTCCATAACCTTCCTAGGTATTTCACTTTCATCCATTCTCTTAACATGCCCTGCCCATCTCAGACGAGCAATCTTAATGGATGTTATTATATCGGGAGACTCATAAAGCTGGTATAATTCGTTATTATATCTTATTCTCCCAGTTTCACCATCCATTACAGGTCCAAAAATCCTTCGCAATATCTTCCTTTCAAATGCGACCAATCTAAATTTATCCCTTTCACTAAGAGGCCATGTCTCTGATGCATAGGTCAACAGGTAGTGAGTAGCTGTTCTAAAAGCGTGTTGTAAAGTGTCAGTGAACATGCTTATAGTGTATCTTTACCATTTTTTGCTTTTCATTTTGGGTTTCCGAAAATACTTGGTAAAATTGTTTCATAATTTTGCCAATCAGTAATATCCTGTTCCCTAAATATTTATGTGCATGCTTCCCTTGGACTGAGGGTTAAAACAACTGCAGTATGGCCGGAGCTGAAGTAATTTATATAAAACAAACATCTAAGACAGCGGAATGTAATCTGCAGTTGTAAGAAAACCAAGTAAGTTAGCAAGAAATGAAAATCTGTATACTCCTGCCATCTGTTGAGACGTTGGAAAGCTGACTGCTTTCTTTGCTCTTAGAACTGTTGCATTCAGAATTTCAAATTTTTGCTTTCCATCAAATTTGTATCAATGATTTATTAATTTTAGCGCATAGATATCGAAATATATTTAATTTATATTCAGATAAATATAAAAACAAGAACTCAGACAAAATTGACAGAACCTAATTGTACCACAACTGTAGTATATAATCACGGTAGCAACTTCGGCCCAAGGGTCTACAACAACGTAATAGATGAATTCCGAAAAGTACAATATGCTTATGCACCTTAAAAAAAATGCTGTTTAGCAAGAAATGAAAATCTGTATACTCCTGCCATCTGTTGAGAAGTTGGAAAGCTGACTGCTGCATTGCTCTTAGAACTGTTACATTCAAAATTTCAAATTTTTTCTTTCCATCAAATTTGTATCAATGATTTATTAATTTTAGCGCATAGATATCGAAATATAATTAATTTATATTCAGATAAATATAAAAACAAGAACTCAGACAAAATTGACAGAACCTAATTGTACCACAACTGTAGTATATAATCACGGTAGCAACTTCGGCCCAAGGGTCTACAACAACGTAATAGATGAATTCCGAAAAGTACAATATGCTTATGCACCTTAAAAAAATGCTGTTTGGAGAAAACATTTAAGTTAAATATTTGTGACATATTTGTTTCTTTTTCACTCTTTTTAATTTTTACTCTGTTATCTAATAAAATCTCAAAACATGTTAAATACATCCTGAGCAAAGAATAGGCGACTTAAAATTTCCTCTGGGCTCAAGAAACTGCTTTTATACAAAGAGCAAAATGTATTTTTGTTCTAGCAATACATTTTCTATTACTATTATTACAATTATTATTATTATTATTATTATTATTATTATTATTATTATTATTATTATTATTATTATTATTATTGTAATATAATCGGAATGTAATCAGCCGTTGTGTTACCAGAAGAGTAAAATCTGTATACTCCTGCCATCTGTTGAGGTGTTGGAAAGCTATTGCATTGCTCTTAGAACTGTTGTATTCAGAATTTAGAGCATTTGACTACCATCAAATTTATAACAGTGGAATTTCGTACATGATAGCAGAAATATATTTAATTTATATTCACATAAATGTAAAACCAAAAGATCAGACAACATTGACAGAACTTAAATGTAGCTCAACTGTAGCTTATAATCATAGTAGTAACTTCGGTCCAAGGCTTTAAAAGAAGATAGGCCTAACAGTTAAATTCCCAAATATGCATAATTACTAATTGTCCTTATTTTCACAAATAAATTAAAAAATTGCTGGGTAAATGGAAATTTAAAGTTCAATTTTGGTGATGTCTGTGTTTTTTTCATTCTTATTTTTCATTTCTTCTTTTACTTTTTGTCTGTTATTTAATAAAATATCTTAACAATATGCGGAATGTCCCGTGAGCAGAAATATGTAATTTACTCTTTCTGGGGGTGCTAGAGTGTTTTTATATAAGGAAGCAATAGGTATCTTTGATCTGGAATTAAAGTATTATTATTATTATTATTATTATTATTATTATTATTATTATTATTATTATTATTATTATTATTATTACCATTATTATTTTCATTATTATTATTATTATTTTTATTATTATTATTATCATTATTTTTACTACTATTAGACGCATTAGACAGATCTCATTTTTACTAAAATGTCAGTTACGATGTTTTATCACCGAGCCCCTCAAATGTGAACTCACAATCTTGATAACACTGTCGCAAGGAGCCTTTTAGTGATATCAATATAAAATATATTTTTTAAAATATAATTTCAGAATTATTCGACCTAATGGCACCAAATTTTGTACAGATGATAGCATTGTAGTCGTATTTACTTCTCTCTTAGACGTACCATGTTAGAAAAATGACAGGGACGTATTTCTAACTCTAGTTATGTAGGCCTACACTACCCAGTAATATGAATCTCTTAATTTCAGACTTCCCATATAGTTTTTTACTTGGTTATTTAACGACGCTGTATCAACTATTAGATTATTTAGCGTCGATGCGATTAGTGATAGTGAGATGAGGCCGAAAATTCGCCATAAATTACATGACATTTGCCTTACTGATGGGAAAAAGCTAGGAAAAAACCCAATTAGGTAATCAGCCCAAACTGGAATTCAACCCGCGCCCGAGTCCAACTCCCAATCGGCAGGCAAGTGCCTAAGTCGACTGAGCTACTATAGTGAGTGTGTAGTAGAGAGAAAGCAAGACTAACAGCGCCCGCAAAGCCGAAAACCCGCACGACAATGTTGTATACGTCGCGCCGTTGACGTAAAGACTGCTTGTAAGTGTTTCGAGACGCCGAGATTGATCACTCCCGAAGTCCCGAACGTCAAGCAGCCTTGAATCGTCACAGTTGTTTATATCTGACTCAACTTTTATCTACTTTGGCAACTGCTACATATGTATAAATAATCAAGCAGCCTATTTGAAACATCATCTCTACCTTTCAGTGTATAATAATCCGTTCCCCAATCTTTATTTAATTACTAGGCTCTTATTAAAAGACTAGGAATTTTCTTTTCATATATTTGAGAATCAAGTGTGCAATTTCAAGTAAAAAGATATTAACATTATCTTTTATGTTTCTTGGAAATGCAAATTTATTTGAGAATTTTTTTTATTTATATAACCATAGGTAGGCATAATATTATATAATAGGACAGAATATTTTGATAACTAAGATACTGTTCTGTTACATCCTTTTGTCTCAGTTAAGGGGAGGCAGAGGTGAATATTTCAAAATCCATAAAATTTATCCGATTTGTTTGAAATTGATCATGGATACTGAGTATGTTATTAGTAATGGACATACCAAGTTTCAACTTTCTAAGTACAATAGTTCTGTAAATATTAATAATTTTATAAAACTTTATATCGTTTGATATAAAATGCTCCATGCATCATATTGTAAGAAATTTTCAATATTTATTTTTATTTATATGTTCAGAGAAGGTATATAAATAATGGTAAGTATTAGTTAATTATGGGAATAATATAGTAATACAGTTATCTCGGTTTTAATTTCATACTTTAAAGGGCTCAAAATCAAAAACTAACATCGGAATATGAAAATATAGTGTATAAAGACAATAAAAATGGAAAAAACCAAATTTTCTTCAGTTCTGTTCAAAATTTCACCTCTGCCCCCCCCCCAAACATTTATAATGTTATTTATTTCAATGACATATGTTATTCAAAGTTACGAAATCTTTCCACGCCGATCAAATGCTATTTCGAGAATGATGAGCGAGACTCGAAGCGCACGAGAATGACGAGACGAGACTCGAAAGACAAATGCAACGAACACAGCGAGCGAGAGCGGCAGTTAGTTTTGTTCATCTCTACCACAGTCTAGTATATACAGTCGCGAAGCTTGGGGTGATTTTTTGCATTTCTCGCGATAGTTGCTAGCCGCTTGGAGCGCTGTGTGTACTAGGAACAATAGACTGTGTCACTGCCATCGTGATCTAATACAGGCCGTAAGGCAGACCATGTGACTCGCTTAACCCGATCACGAAGGGCGGCGTTTCAACCATATAAATTAATTGGAATGCATAAAAAGTAACATATATTTCTCTAAAATGTAGTATAATTGCATTAATAAAATTTAAAACAATGATTAGGAGACACTTCAGACATAATTCCTTGCGAGTTAAGGTGTAATATTATTTTTGGTGTGAAAATTACGTTGTTCGTATGTGTAATAGACCTACCTACCTTTATTTCGATTAAATATTGCGAAATTATTGTACATTCATTTATGCACGATTCACTAATTTTCAGTTGCACCGCACGAATATTTAGATATGTTGAAATTATAGGTTATGTTTACTGTCCCAGTTGCCCCTTTCTGTCTAATTTTAGTGGTCTCCAGTGCCCTGCCATTCATATGGAAATATTATAGATTATGTTTACTATATCTTATATTCCTAAATTCGCAATTATACATTATAATTAAGCATAATGTCATGTATGATACTCCGCACATTCAGTTTGTCTGTATTTTAATACTACAATTGAGTATTGAATTATTGTATTTATCTACTACCTAAGAGACGAAGTAACAATCGTACGTACACTAATTTCATAAAAGTGGTATGATAAATTTTCTGTCTTTACCAAGGAAGGTAGATGTGCTATATTAAAATCGCAATATAAATTCTTTTTTATTAAACTCAAAATAGCTTCCATTCTAAACTTAAAATGTTGATGCGAAAAGATTATGTTAACATGTAAAATTCTCTTCACATTAAAAATAACACAGTTTTGCAATTATTTCTGCAACATATTATGCAACAAGAAGTAAAGGGAACTTATGGACACATTACACTAAATAAAACTTAACTATGATACGCAATAAAGTTATAATATAATAATTCACTGAGCTCCATGCACTGAAATAGAAAACCCGAACATATATTACGGCCTGGTCTAGATCGAAAAAGCATTGACTGTGCCGTATTTCGCTTTAGTGTGAAAAGTTGTGTAAACTGTGAAATGTTCTTTATCGGTTGTAATAACTGTAAATGACTAAAATACAATAATTTGAGTAATAATATGGGACAAGGAGACGTTTGTTGCACTATAAATTCTAAGAAAAGAGGTCAGGAAGGTGAGTTTATAAAATATAATATATACTTTATGAAAATAATATATAAACCTTATATATTTCGTATTTCAATAGTGGAAGGAAGGTGTTAATTTTTCAAAAGAACACGATATCAAAAGTACAACGCATTTTATCGTCTGCTAGGGAAAGAGTCTGTGATGAGGAGATAGTAGCGATCCTGGTGGCTAGCAACTATCTATGAATGCATATTTCAACTTCTATGTTTGCATATTTAGTAAGTATTGAGCTTCGCAACTGTATATACTAAACTGTGATCTCTACCGTGTAGTTTTTATAAACGTGGCCATTTTAAGCATAAAATTGTGAATTTGCGAACAGGAAAGGCTTTGGAAAACGTGTCATCCACTTGTGTGTTACAATGGAACGATCGTAAAATTTAATAAAACTTATATGAAGAGCAAATACTTTTATTCCTGCAATGGGTCATCACTCTGGGGGCCGCGACGCGTGTCGCATTTCCTTATATGGGCAGCGGACACGGTGCTGGTCGCCACGCCGGCCGGCGTGACGGCCATGCTCTCACGAGTAGTCCGTCACGTTATGCGATTCAGTGTCCTAGCAACGAGGGTGCGTAGCACTGAACTGAACTGTTTACCTACTCAAGTGGCATTGCACAGAATAGGATCATGCACAAAACAGAAGATAACGCTCCTCAAACTGAAAATATAAGATGGGTTAAAAGTCTCTTTCCCCTGTATTCGTCTTAGGTTACATACATACAGTGGCGGTTCCTCGGGGGGAGGGAAGAGAGGAACGTCCTCCTCACATTTTTCTTCTTTTGAAAGTAAATACCAAATGAAATATATGCCTTGAAATTCGAGGAAGATTCGATAATTTTTAAGTTCACAGCTATAAGAAAACCTCGGTTGATCGAGTTTTAAACCACGCGCACTCATGTGCTGCTAGAAAACTGTGAGAAGGATGCGAGATTGTTTGTGTGGAGGAAAGCCAATCCATTCCTCCTTTACTGCAGTTAACACACATAGACAACAGCGCGCTAGCGGCCAGAGAAAGAAGCAGAGTTTTAAAGCAAGTAAATGAACGGAGAGGGAGGAGATCCTCCTCTGAATCAGCGCATGGGCGGGAAATAGAAACCGACTGGTCTTGCAGCAAGCTCGCTACCGCTACCATCTAACGATGCTGCATTCAACCAGACTATAACACGTCATCTAGGAGGAGACACAATAAAAACAGTTTTAACGCAAAGCTATGAAAGACACCATATAAACTTTTTTAAAAATTATAAATCAAAATACGAGTATATTCAATGCACTTTATATAAGCTATATTCCTGGTTTGAAACTTTCGAGGATATCTGAAAGTTGAAGTTGGATTTATATAAAACAAAGAGGAAGTAGTTCTAACTAGTATACAAGATCTTTTTGACCTCTGAAATTCACTTCCATTCATTGTCTACTAGACAGGACAACAGCCAAGTTGTCAGTTTTGTACAAATATATTTGAAATTGAAAGTACTGCAAACTACATTATTTTTAACATAAAAAATTAATCGGTCACCGGCAGCTTTGAACAATAATGGTAGTATGACTTTACAAGAACTGATATTCTTCAAAAGCATGTGATACTGAACTCGTAAAATGTACATGTGGCAATACAGACCACGTGGGTGGGTGCAGTGTTCTCGCTTTCCTAACAGATTATTTCTCATACCCACTTCCGTAAAACGGTTCCGGTTACGTGTTAGTAGCTGGTCTCTTCCAACACGTGTGATGCTGTAGTGTGCGTGAAAAATGCTGCGAGGTTGTGAATTTCCTTGTAATTGTTAATTTGTGCAATTATTCAACAGTGAATGGAAGTGAAAACATATTATCTTTCGGACAATTTAGGAAACTCAGTTTACAAAAACAGATTATTGCTATACAAAAGGGAAGGCCAACCCTAACACTACCTTGTCTTACATGTATGCATGTAGGCTAATTTGTAGCATGTTTCTCTCAAGAAGGTGTCATTTTGCGCTGTTAACTTCTTTCCTCCTCTTAAGAAATATGCAGGAGCCTCCACTGCATACATATACAGATGTCATAACTTGAACAAACGAATGGCTGATGTAATATGTGGTGGATTGGCAACCATGTTCGTGCATCAACTGTTTTTCCGATGTCATATCGTTATTGTTGTTTTGTGTTTATTGTGTAGGATTGTGTCTTTACGTAATAACTAGGTACCGGATTTGTAGGTTTTACCTATGTTTTTCCTTACTTCTAAACTAGTGATGTCAAAGCAAGCGCATTTTTCTGACCTTGACGTCGTGCGCGGGCATCAAGCGCTAAAGTATGGAAAGAGGAAGGATTGTGCATATGAATAAGCAGCCTGTTGGATTAAGAAAACAGTGGTGCACAAACTTCAAACGGAACGTGAAATTTTATGTCGTTATTTTATATGGCTTCTTTCTGTTTGATATTATCTATATTGTCTGTAAAACAAAAGTACTAACACTGATTTCTTATTATTGCAGTTGTGTTTTAAATGTTAATAACACAATAATGAGTTAAGAAGGAATATTCACATAAATTCCATAGTAGTACAACTATACTGTACTAAATGGATGAAACACATCATTCATAAAGAAAGTGATATCCCAAAAAAAAAAAAAAAAGATTGAGTATGACATGATAAGTTGGAATTGATATTGATGATACCTTTAGCCTTATAAAAGTAATCAAGAAACCAATCAAAACAATATTACAGTACAAAACAAAGTTACCTAGGTGCTGTATATGTTTTAAGTGTAACTAATATTCCATAACAAAACTCTTATCGCATTATGCTTTTAAGGTGATATTGGTAAGCAACTTCCTATCATCAGAATATTAAATTATTTTCTCGAAATCTGCTGAAGCTATAGAGCTGACATTTTTACAACACATGGGCACATATCTTTTGCTTATGATGTAACAGCAGTTGCTTTGTTAATTCATTTCCTTACAAACAATTTCCATGCTAATATTTTCAAAATTTTGAATACACTATATTCAGTAATATGTATTTACGGTAGGCCTATATTAGATTTACGAAAACTTTCTGTAAGGCTGCTAAATAAATAGGCCTATACCTGAAAATTTCAATCGTCTACAAAAAAAGTTGAGAAAATATATTTATAATAAAAAAATATCAAACTTGTGAAAAATGAGAATTAAAATTAATACTTACATTCTTATAATGCACTTATACTTCTCAGGCAAACCTAAAAATTAACATGGATACAGTTTTAATAAGTTCTCTTCCCTTTATCCATTGAATCAGTGCTGGCCATCATTGAATATAGCTCGACCAAGCGGCATATACTACCTCTTTCGTCTGTCTCTTTCCTTTCCGCTGGAAAGCGCTCAGGCTTTCCTGAGCTCTAAAGCGCGCGCTTATTCCCAGATATAAAGTGACTTGTCAGTAATACCACATAATGCACGCAAATTTCCCCTTCCTCATGCCCTGCGTCTGGTCACTTTGAACACAAATTAGATGTACGGCGATCCTAACTAGAGAGCGGAAAAATGTCAAATTTAATATTTTATACTCTTAATTGAGGCGTTACGATTGAGTATAATAGAATGCGAAAGTTATTTACTTTCCCGTTTCAAACGCTAGAAGCGCTAATGTAGAAATTAGTCTTGCTGCCACCTGTTTTTGCCCGGGATAACTAATTACTCCATGCATATTAACAACATAGCAAATGGTGGGAAGAATAATTAATTATTTCACGCATCTAGCAGCGCACCAAGTGGCAAAAAGTATAATTACGTGCATAAAACATCCCCCCTTCTGAAACAACTAAATTTAAAATAAACTATTTAAACTTTTATTTCTCCCATCTTCCACTGAAAAATTCATATTGGAGCCAACAGCAAGATGAGACATTATTTTACACCACCTTCCAATACAACTTATTAAAATACAACCAAAAAGGGACAAAGAAGAAAATAAAAGGTTAGAAATTGAAATTGTATTCAAGCATGTTGTATTCTATTGATATTAAGGGTGGAATTCACAGACGTCACTTATAAATGAGTGAATCCTTAAGTGGTTACTTATACTCATTTCTAATTCATAGTTGTCTCTCATTCACATAATAAGTGATTACATAAGTGAGCTCATCTGTACCCTTAAGTGAGCACTCATTTTCAAAATGGATACCGAGAATGATTTTGAGGATTTTGTGGAGTTTGTTGAACGAAATGAGGAAGATATACGTGTCCCAAAAAAGGTATATTAGAGACATGGAGAATCCTTTGGAAACGTATAGTAGGCTGAAATTTAAGAAACGATGTCGTTTTCGCAAGACCACAGTTATTGATATTTTACTGCCTTTCATAGACAAATACTGTATGTTGCAAACAACAGATGGTTACCACTTCCATCGCTGTTGAAAATGTTGATAGCACTAAGATTTCATGCATCATCATCAGCATTTCAAGTAGGTCGTAATTACACTAGGTCTATTTCTCACAACAGAATTAATATACTTTGTTAACACCGAATACATTATTTTACAATTGGTGTGCAGATATGTACCACATAAGTCAGCCTATAGTGTGCAGAATAATTTCAAAAGTCTCCGAAGCTGTATCGCGTCACATTAAAAGGTTCATAAAATTTTCAGCATCTCTAGAGGCATTCAATGCATTAAAAGTGGACTTTTTTTAAGAAAGCTGGTTTCCCGGGAGTTACCAGTGTTAATGATGGCACATATGTATGTGTATATTTCAATATCAATGCCACAGGAATCGAGTTCAGGGTCGTCTTCAACATTGGTGTCAGACACTGAACGACCACCAGTTTTCAGTAAGTAAGCTTCTCTTTTCTACCGCGAATTCTGCCCTCCTAAGAAATTTTATGTTTTCCCATAGTTTCTTGAACTGCTCGACATTCCTTGAAATATTTTCGGGGTTGGAATTGAATTCTGACGCAGTAGTTTCTTAAGCAGCTTTCTTGCTTCAAAAAGAGAGACAATTATATTGCCTGTTTTCTACGATGTCTTTATGCCTTAAAACAAATTCTCGAAGTAGTAGTTCCTCTTCGAAAAAACTCTTTCCTTTCAGCATAACCTGCTGTACTTATTTTCAGCTAAGTTTATTGCTAGTTAGTACAATAATATTGATAACTCGTTGTTACAGCAACTCTTTGATTAGTCCAATGAGAGCCAGCTTTTATTATGACGTCATGTCCGGCAGCTGTAAGTGAACACTCGTTACGTGAAAATAAGACGTCTATGAATTCGGAATTTACTTAAGGGTTCACTTATTATAAGCTATCGCTTATTACTTAAGGGATCACTCATTTTATAAGTGACGACTATGAATTCCACCCTTAGTGTACAGTGCATTGGGAAAATCTTCATGAACTAGTTAGATGGCTGAAATTATTATATTACTACCTACTGTTTTACAATATATACAACATTATTTAAACAAGGTCATAAACGTCACTGTTTAACATACACTGCATACACAAGCAAGTATGGGTTGTTCGTTATCTTGTGAAACAAAATGCACGTATGCGTCGTAGCTTACAGTAAGAACCGTACGGTGGAGATAAGGCAGCTACTTAGCTGCGAATATAAGCGTAGCGAGAGATGGAAACTTCTCAGTCCGTTTTCCGCTTCCTCTCACGCGCAGTTAGATTTCACGAAATAACGAATTGCCTATACCGCTTACATCCAGGCGCAGAAAAGTTTCCTCAATTTTTTTTCTTTTCATTTTTGCAAGTTTCTGGCTTCCATCTTGTCTTCTCATCTCATTGTTTAGCCCTAACGGATAAGTAGATAACTCTGGGGCATCCACCCATCACGTAGTTCTAAAGTTCACCACCTTCGACACCGGGCGCTGGTCTTGTTACTTCGGCCGGGCGAAGGTAGATGGGGTTGACTGCAGTTTCACACCCTATTATACAGTCTGATCCGTTAGGGTATGGATAATATTAATTTATTATTATAAAGCTATTACGATAGTAGGAAAAATTTCTTGCTGGTTATATTATGATTAAAAGACGGGAGTTTCCATATATGACAATCAACAATGCATAATCTGAAAGGACAAATGAAAATCGTAGATGATTAAAATGACTACTACAAATCAACAGCGGGCACAATGTGTTCTTTGGTATGCTAAATTTGAGAGTTTTAAAAGAGTTCAAAGGGATTTTCGACGTGAGTATGGTGTGCGAAATGTACCTAAATACGATTCCATAATGTTGTGGTATCGAACATTTGTAGAAACGGGTTCTGTGTTAAAAAAACCTGGGTCATTATTAAAATTGTTTACAATTTACATTATCTTACTTACTTACTTACGGCTTTTAAGAAACTCGGAGGTCCATTGCCGCCCTCACATAAGCCTGCCATCGGTCCCTATCCTGAGCAAGATTAATCCAGTCTCTACCATCATATTCCACCTCCCTCAAATCTATTTTACATTGTCCTCCCATCTACGTCTCGGTCTCACCAAAGGTCTTTTCCCCTCAGGTCTTCCAACTAATACTCTATATGCATTTATGGATTCACCCATACGTGCTACATGCCTTCCCCAAATATTTTCCTAAGCACCTTATTCTCGAATATCCTTAACCTCTGTTTCTCTCTCAAAATGAGAGTTCAAGTTTCACAACCATACAGAACAACCGATAATATAACTGTTTTATAAATTCTAACTTTCAGTTTTTTTGATAGCAGACTAGATGACAAAAGCTTCTCAACCGAATAATAACAGGCATTTCCCATATTTATTTTGCGTTTAATATCCTCCCGAGTATCATTTTATATGTGTTACTATTGCTCCAAGATATTTGAATTTTTCCACCTTTTCAAAGGATAAATTTCCAACGTTTATATTTACATTTCGTACTATGTTCTGGTCACGAGACATAATCATATACTTTGTCTTTTCGGAATTTAATTCCAAACCTATCTTCTTACTTTCTTCGAGTAAAATTCCCGTATTTTCCCTAATAGTTTGTGGATTTTCTCCTAACATATTCACGTCATCCGCATAGACAAGCAGCTGATATAACCGGTTCAATTCCAAACCTTGTCTGTTATCCTGGACTTCCCTAATGGCATGCCATTATGTGTCAAAATTCAACGTTGTCTGCCAGCTTCCCCGACGTTTGTACAGCTTGCATTTTATTTACCACATTGCCCGTGACGAGTCGACGGCTGAGAGATCAGTCTCAAGACTGAAACTAATTAAGAGCTACCTTAGAAGTACAATGTCACAGGAGCAACACAATGGACTTCCTATTTTCAACACTGAAAACGACACAGCTCGTGAGACAGATGATTTTAATCTGCAATATAGCTTTTAGGTATAGTTCCCTGTGAAACTGATTTGAATAATTTCAAAGGAAAAATTGTTCCGTGGCCGAGTATCGAACCCGGGACCTTTGGCTAGGCGCACCAACACTCTACCGACTGAGCAACCCAGGAACTCTACCAGACACCGACCCAATTTTTTTGTGTCTGGTAGAGTTCCTGGTTAGCTCAGTCGGTAGCGCGTTGATGCGCTTAGCCAAAGGTCCCGAGTTCGATACCTGGCGCCGGAACAATTTATCCCTTTAAATTATTCAGATTTTAATCTGATTATCGATTCATTTGCAGCATCAAAGTCCCGAGTAAAGAAAGTTTATAATCTCTCGTAAAAAAAAATATTTTTTTAAGCATTTCTTTGACTTTTGTAAAAAGTTGTGTAATATGTTCTACTATAGAAGCATTATGCGTTTAATCTTTTGTATTATCCTCCTCAGTCCTAGCGTCTCTTGTGGAATACATTAAACATTATTTTTCTAAAATCCCGCCATCTCAAGAAGAATGTTTTAAATTTTCTTGAAAGTAATTGAGGATGTTTAGAAGAGACGGCAGTACCACCTAAACATGAATTCAACCAAATTAATTTACATACCAGCTTCACATACTCCAAGATGGGTGTTTCTGGAATGAAGGAGATGCAACGTATGCATGTAGGCAAGTCACTGGATTATTGATGATATTAAAGAATATATTATATTGAATGGGTTAAATAAAACATTATTCTGTTTGATGGCATAAAGAGATTCGTACCTTAAAAAAATTTATACGTATTACTTTAAAATTGAGGTATACGCTTGTCTGCTATGGGTGAAGTCAGGCTTCTAGATTTTAAAGTAAAAATGTTTTTTTTTTTTGTATCGTATATTATAAAATCAAACTGAATATTCAATCAGAGTTAATGTATTTAATTTACTATACATTGAGTCCCAAGGTCTGCTATAGGATGTATCAATTTTGAGTTACTTTCATCATTCGTATATTTTTTCTTAATTATTTCATTTGCAACACTGTATTAAAATTTCATAGATTTCTGAATCCCAAAATTTTATTCAGGACAAAGGAGGTTAAATAATACTTGTGTATAAAATAAGCTAAAAAAATTAGAATGGATAGAATAAATGAAATAGAAATGAACGAAAAAAATAAATAAATAGAGAAATAAATAAATAAATAAATAAATAAATAAATAAATAAATAAATAAATAAATAAATAAGGAAGAATAAGAATAATGATTATCAAACAAATATGTTTTTAAAGCTTATTTTATTTTATTTTTATGTTTTTATTGTATTTTATTTTTGAAGCGGGAAGTACAACTTACTTAGGAAGGTAAACAAATACTGATTGTAACTACATTCTAGAATGAGTTGAGTCTTGCACAACACTAAAAGCAAGTGCAAGATAAAACAAAAAATATATATGTAAATATGTAAATTGTAGAAATTGTATTTAAATAATACTATATCTTTGTGTAAAAATTGTTGTAAAGTGTGTAATGTAAGGGTTAAATTGATTACTTGTATGTACTTTGTCTGTGATCTATAATATAATAAATATCATATCACATCATACTTCTGTATGAAATAAGTAATAGAACCCTCTACATTAAAAAAGTGTCAGTTTCTTAACAATGAATAATGCCATGATAACCTGAGGGCTAAGTGGAGGGGGGAGCTAAAGGCGGCGTAATGTTTTAAGCAGCGTTAGGAGGGGGGTGCAACGAAACCAAGCTCCGCCACTGCGTCAGACGTTGAAATTTTCGTAACACACCCGAGCATAAACGATTCACATTAGAACAAGAAAACTCCCCCGACATCGCATGTTTCCAGCTTCTTCCCGAGACAGAGCGACCAATTTTCTGAACTATGGTTTGAAGTTACTTAAAACGGTAACAAATCGTCAGCCAGCCGAAGTCACCTCGGAAGCGCGGCTCCTAATACGGATCCCGGCCAAGCGCTGACTCAGCTCCTCACTGGGCCGAGGAGAACCAGCTCACATCAGTCGCAAGGCCGGGACCACGCTGCAATGTAGGCCACGAACACTTCCTCGTGGTTCTACTCAGACGTTATTACTATTCTGACATTATTATTATTATTATTAATCAAAATTATTATTATTATTATTATTATTATTATTATTATTATTATTAAGGGATGATGCAAAACTTTGTAGCAATTTTTCACTGTCATACAAGTTTTTATTTCAGATTAATATAAGGCAGAAATTGATGAGTAATATACTCGTACAGAGTGCGAATTAATATCTCTGATGAAAGGGAATAGAATCAAATACCTTACTGTAATAATACGGGACAGCTGTGTACTAGCAGCATTAGCGTGAATGCAAAATATCGCGGACCTGACATCTAGCAGAGCGGGATGTAATTACGTCCACATATACAAATATTAACATAGCGGGATTCGGACTATTGTTTAAAACGTGAGTTACTAATGTGGAATTATATATGAAACACTTAAGAAATGTTGAATATTTAATGTAACATTATCTTATATCAAAGCTGCATATTATGAGAAATATTGGATACTTCATATTATTTTCCGTAATTAATTGTTACATATTTTTTCTTTGGTTTAGTGAGATAAAATCAATTCTGTCATTAAGAATGAATTTACAATAATGCTTTATATACCCATTGCTGACAACTGCAAAGACAAAATTGATAGTAATCTGATGCTTGTAATAATTAGTAAAGCCATGTGGACAACAGTAAAACTTAATTTGATAAAACCTTAAAATTTCCGATACTTGTTAACTTCTATTAATTTATTAGATCTAAATAAAAACGCTATAATCGCGACGCTGTTATTCCCGGCGTGACTCCTCCTCTTTGCTTACGTCTTAGGAAGTCAAGGCTCTATAAAGTCTAGGTAGGTAGTATCGTTCGCCATTTTTGTTCTTTCGTTGCCGAGCTACCATACGACGAATCTATTTGCCACACCGTTGAACATTATCATGTCGTAGCTCCTATGATAATAAATCAAACGCACTGTAATTCAGCAAGTAATTGAGCGGCAAATAACGTCCTCGTGTGCTTTCTGCGAACGCCAACGAAAGAGCCAAAATGACGGGCGATTATATTAAGTATTTATCGAGCCTTAAGAAATGAATAACGTCTTCATAAGCGAATCACAAGACGCACACGTTTAAATGTAGCCGACCTGCAACGCAATTGACTGCCGGAAATTAGAGCGACGGGACTTATAATTTGTATTTTTCTATCAACACGAAGACGAAGGAATTAAGCGTACTAAAGAATATTGTTGACTCACATTATGATCCCTCGGAAATCAAAAGTACGATTTGGAGCAATTTGTAATGCTGTAATTGTAACAATTATAAATAGCACATACACACTCTGTCATTTTAACACTAATACTAATTCATAAAACTATTAACTAACCCAGCAACAATATACATTGCAGTTGATTACAGCTTGTTTCGCGAGTATCACCACACCGGCCGCCTAGGTAGCAGCACCAGCGTCGTTCGCACGTAAAACTGCTAGCTGTCCGGTATTATTATAGTAAGGTAGGCCTATTTGATAGAATCCTAGATAGACAATACTATTTTTACATACATAAAATTCTTATTATCCTCATTCGATACTGCTCAACTTTGGTCGTACTGAATTGCTTGTCTTGCATCTTAATCATAATAATAATTATTATATCCATGAGCAGGCTTAAGATAAGATGTGTAATTCCTAAGTTATTGATTGTTGTCAGCTTGCCAGTGATGATAATACATCAATATTATCTTCTTTGCTTACTTTATACTTGCAGGATTGAATGAGAGTCTGGAAGCAAGTCACCATTCTCATCCTTGATCACATTGTGGCGGATTAAAGACACCCCTGCAATCTACGAGCACCCTATTGAACTATGACTTTCTATTTCGGCTATTCAATTGTTTGTTATAGCAATGGCAGTCTTTTTCAATGCTGTAAATTTTAATTCGTTAATAAAGCATTCTTTTAGTGAGTACGACGACACGTCTTCTCTCTTTGCGTTCTCCACACACGTTTACCCCTGCCTGATATCCGTTCTTAAATTCCTTTATGCCCTTATATAAATTTCGAATGTTTTTATTCTTACTACGGTATTTGTTTTACCTCATTCAGTTTTTCCTTCAAGTAATCTCTCTTTTTATTCGTAAGTGTAAGAATTGCTTCCCATCTTTCATTGAAATAATTATCTGTATTCGCCTCAACTGGCTCCTGTAAGAATTTCAATTTTGCCTGTTTCCTTCTTTCTATTACCATGCAGCAATCTTCATCAAATCATAGTTTCTTTTCCTTAGTTTCATAATAACCTATGCTCTGTTCAGCTGCAATTTTGATATTATCTCGGATATTTTCCCACTCGCTATCAACATCTAACTCTTCCTCAACTTCGTCGGAACTTGCTAAAGAGCCAAACCTATTTGAAATTTCGACCTGATAATGTTGCTTAGTTTCCTCATCCATTAATTTCAGAATATGAATTTTTCTAATATTAACTTGTTGCTCTATTCGCTAGAACGTGTGCGTCTTGTGATTCGCTTATGAAGACGTTATTCATTTCTAAAGGCTCGATAAATACTTAATATAATCGCCCGTCATTTTGGCTCTTTCGTTGGCGTTCGCAGAAAGCACACGAGGACGTTATTTGCCGCTCAATTATTTGCTGAATTACAGTGCGTTTGATTTATTATCATAGGAGCTACGACATGATAATGTTTAACGGTGTGGCAAATAGATTCCTCGTCTGGTAGCTCGGCAACGAAAGAACAAAATTGGCGAACGATACTAGCTACCTAGACTTTATAGAGCCTTCACTTCCTAAGACGTAAGCAAAGAAGAGGAGTCACGCCGGGAATAACAGCGTCGCGACTATAGCTAGTAATAGTCCATCACGTCTGCATTCTTTCTCTTGAATAGTCTGGTATTTTTTAAGATTACTTAAGAGATTTATACGTTTTGGAACTGAAGATAATTACAAAAAAAATCATATTTAGTTCATACATTTTCTTCGGAGGTAGTACGTACAAACTACATTTAATTTCTCCTACCTTTTAATTCAACATCTTCTTTCTCCCCCTCTAAACAAAATTTGATGTCGCATAGTGTGATAAGCTCTGCCAAGGTCAAGGTCCTCAAATGACACACCAATGCAATACCCATGGCTGGTTGAATACAGTAAGTGAGAAGTCCACAGTAGAAAAGAATGTGTTGCAAGTGATACACATACTAACATCGTCTTTAGCGCAAAGTGGATTGAATCAAATTATTTATGCAGAATAGCCCAATTGGTGGCTCACTGGAAATTGCATAGCTGTAGGATTTCATGTTATTTAAAACTGATGGTAATGCATTGCATTACGGTCATGTTGTTTTGTTTAGTGGAAATGCAAAAAAAATATAGTTTACAGTTCGTTACAATATAGTGTAGAAGCTTCAGAAAATATATCGTAAAATATTTCATTTATAGGCCTATCAAAAGTTTGTTACTATAAAATTGTTCACAATATTGTCTTATTAATATTATTGTTCCAGTTACTTTGTTTAAAGCTTATTGCACTATCAAAGTGTATTTGGACATTAATTAATTTATTGTTTATATTCCTAAATATAATGCATCAACCATATACACATCCTTCCCCGGCTCTTAAATGACTGATGTGTATCAAAATGTGCCACAGCAATATGCATCAACAATGTAAGCGACGTATCTTGGCGCTTAACTGATTGATGCGTAACTATAATGCGATCGTTTCTATTTCGAATAAGTGCAATTTTGGAATATCGTCTATAATAGTGCACATAACTCACTTTTATGCATATAGTATGAATCAGTACATGAAACATTATTATGTGTGTGGTTATTAAGTCCGCAAGAATTAAATATATGTCTTCAGGATTAAAAATGTTTCAAAATCTTCTAACGCGTTTTTCTCGAAACTAACATAATGTCGCATAGCCGATTGATGCATATCGCCGTCCAATTGTGACTCTGAATACAAATTCTGCGGTTTCTACCTACTTAAGTCGGATGTAAGTGAACATGAAGTTCAAGTGACCAAGATTTTGCATATAAATTATTTTAATGTACCGAAGTACATATGATATTTTCATGCAGATATTCTGCGTCATCATACGATGAAAGAGTAATGGAACGGAGAAAAATTCTCTCCGGCGCCGGGATTTGAACCCGGGTTTTCAGCTCTACGTGCTGATGCTTTATCCACTAAGCCACACCGGATACCCACCCCGGCGCCGGACAGAATCGTCTCAGATTAAGTTCCAACTCTTGAGTTCCCTCTAGTGGCCGCCCTCTGCACTACGTCATAAATGTCTATGAACATAGGACTGAAGTCCACACATGTGCTGAGGTGCACTCGTTATGAGTGACTAGTTGGCCGGGATCCGACGGAATAAGCGCCGTCTTAAATCACGAAGTGATTTACGCATATCATATTTATTATTTTAATGTACCGAAGTTCATATGATATTTCCATGCAGATATTCTGCATCATCATACGATGAAAGAGTAATGGAACGGAGAAAAATTATCTCCGGCGCCGGGATTTGAACCCGGGTTTTCAGCTCTACGTGCTGATGCTTTATCCACTAAGCCACACCGGATACCCACCCCGGCGCCGGACAGAATCGTCTCATATTAAGTTCCAACTCTTGGGTTCCCTCTAGTGGCCGCCCTCTGCACTACGTCATAGATGTCTATGAACATAGGACTGAAGTCCACACATGTGCTGAGGTGCACTCGTTATGAGTGACTAGTTGGCCGGGATCCGACGGAATAAGCGCCGTCTTAAATCACGAAGTGATTTACGCATATCATATTTATTATTTTAATGTACCGAAGTACATATGATATTTCAATGCAGATATTCTGCGTCATCATCCGATGAAAGAGTAATGGAACGGAGAAAAATTCTCTCCGGCGCCGGGATTTGAATCCGGGTTTTCAGCACGAATAATATATATTCGTGATTTAAGACGGCGCTTATTCCGTCGGATCCCGACCAACTAGTCGCTCACAACGAGTGCACCTCAGCACATGTGTGGACTTCAGTCTTACGTTCATAGACATCTATGACGTAGTGCAGAGGGCGGCCACTAGAGGGAACCCAAGAGTTGGAACTTAATCTGAGACGATTCTATCCGGCGCCGGGGTGGGTATCCGGTGTGACTTAGTGGATAAAGGATCAGCACGTAGAGCTGAAAACCCGGGTTCAAATCCCGGCGCCGGAGAGAATTTTTCTCCGTTCCATTACTCTTTCATCGTAAGATTTTGCAGTTAAGTTCTTGTTCCAAAGAACGCCTCAATTATTGTATGATATGGTAGCACGAGATTGCAACACAAGACTCAGAAAACAGTCAACGCATAGGCTATTCCAATCTGTGATTCTTGTCATGTTTCCTATGCCTTCCCAAGACAACAGCACGAAGAAAGCAGAATTTCCCTCCTTAAAAGTTCCTTTTATAATGAGGGTCCGCAAGAATTAAATATAGGTATGTCTTCAGGATTAAAAATGTTTCAAAATCTTCTAACGCGTTTTTCTCGAAACTGACATAATGTCGCATAGCCGGTTGATGCATATCGCCGTCCAATTGTGACTCTGAATACAAATTCTGCGGTTTCTACCTAATTAAATCAGATGTAAGTGAACGTGAAGTTCAAGTGACCAAGATTTTGCAGTTAAGTTCTTGTTCCAAAGAACGCCTCAATTATTGTATGATATGGTAGCACGAGATTGCAACACAAGACTCAGAAAACAGTCAACGCATAGGCTATTCCAATCTGTGATTCTTGACATGTTTCCTATACCTTCCCAAGACAGCAGCTCGACGAAAGCAGAATTTTCCTCCTTAAGAGTTGCTTTTATAATGAGGGCACGCATAGTCCAGGCTTCGAACACCGTCACGGATGCAGTGCTCTCGGTTTCAATCTGATAACCGCCCCTAATTAAGGACACGGAGGCACTGTTCGTCCGCCGCTGCGGAACTAATTGTTGCACATCGCCGTGGCCACCTGTATCGCTCAGGGAGTGAGAGAAATGTTTACGCGACCTCTAGCTCGCGCCGCGACCAAATTTGGCCATAAACCTTGCACGCGCGCGAGAGAGAGAGATTCTGGGAGCGAGAGAGACCGGTCGTTACGCAACACAAGGCATGCATCTCGGCTGATCAGCAGGGGTGTCACAAGATGCTTTCTGATATATTAGGTCCGAAAACTGGACCACGGCGGTAAATAGTAATGGTACGTTACAAGAGCGGTATGTTGATGTTTTCATGGTCGAGGAAAAGATTGAAAAAGTGAAACGTAGTTGAGCTTTTTTAATTTCCGAGAACATGAAAACAAACATACCGCTCGTGTATCGTACATTATTTTGTGCGAAGATCGTTTATTACATACCTGAAAGACGAATTTCTAATTAGTTGCAATGAAATCTCCATCTTGGTTTCTGTTTAATGTCGGCAACTTCGGAACACCAAAATATCTCTCTTCAACATTGTTGCTATAAAATGTTTTCTGTGTTTACTATACTCCAGCAGGCCGTGATATACGTCTGTCTTTTTTTTTCCCTCAGTCTATAAATGCGAACTTAAAACAAACGGTAAGGTTATGTAATGATTTATTTTTCATTTTAATATTTTAACAATATTATTTATATAACATATTGCAGTAATAACATCGGCATCTGGAATCTTGTTGATTTTTTCACGGCTTCCTTAATGTTACTTGTATCAGGAATGCAATAAGTTTCGTGGAGTAGTAGACTTTACTTAATTTTTGCAAATATTTAAAAACAAGAATTAAAAGTGCAATTTAGGTGAAATTGCAGTGGTAAGTTTCCAATTTATAATTATTACTATGTTAAACGTCTCTAAAAATAATATGTTAAAAGCCTAAAGCAGTAAAATGAATGTCGCGCTTAAGCGGTAAGAAGAGGGAAATTGTTATGTGTGTTACGTTGGGAATACTGAATGTGGTATTTCACACTTACCGCGTATTGGTTCTGTGCGGAAAACAAGCAAATACGCACGATCTCGCACTAACTAACATGGTGCTCTTCGAAAGGGAAATAAAACCAGGAGTTCCCTATCACAGACTATACCAGGGCTGGGCAGCAAGAGCGGATTCTACTCTCTCACGGGAAGCCATATGATTTCTCTTCATCCCCTTTCTTCCCCGCCGAACACCGCGTAGCGTTGATTCACTGACGGATGAATATTAAGCGTCCCCGTTTAGAGATTGGTTCCGCTCCCGATGCCCAGCCCTGGACTATACCTTACTTACTTACAAATGGCTTTTAAGGAATCCGCAGGTTCATTGCCGCCCTCACATAAGCCCGCCATCGGTCCCTATCCTGTGCAAGATTAATCCAGTCTCTATCATCATATCCCACCTCCCTCAAATCCATTTTAATATTATCCTCCCATCTACGTCTCGGCCTCCCCAAAGGTCTTTTTCCCTCCGGTATCCTAACTAACACTCTATATGCATTTCTGGATTCGCCCATACGTGCTACATGCCCTGCCCATCTCAAACGTCTGGATTTAATGTTCCTAATTATGTCAGGTGACACAGACTATACCTGTACAACAAAAATTATGAAGGTTGAGACAATGGCTGCACTTCTCCTGATTGGCTGAAACCACCTAGCATGACTTTCCTTAATTTATTAACAAGTGAATCTAATCACTGGAGAAGGTAGATTTTCGCAATCACGAAAAATGTGAAATGTGTCCAAATACTGTCAAAATATATAATGTTTTGTTTAGAAGCATGTTAAGTAAATCAGTGTAGTTTTTAATCCGCAATAAAATGAAAAATAGAATACAAAATGAGAAATATATATGGGCTTATGCATGAGACAGTGTCCAAAATGTTTACACATAATCTAAATGTGTTTCTCTAATCAAACTTAATTTAACTTCAAGGATATATACCAATTTATGATGGGATGTATTCATCAACTGCAAAATAATTCTCAAGAATTTTCAATTTATTTGTAACGTGTGTAATCATAATCACACCGCTGTCACTTTTGGTGGGAAACTCTTTCGAATTCTTGTGTATTTTCAAAACTTGGTGGTGGTGGTGGTGGTGGTGGTGGTGGTGGTGTTTTTAACGACGCTATCTACTGCAGAAGTTATCAGCATAGAAATTCTACGTGAACGAGAAACGGCCGACAAATTCTCCATGCTGCCGTATATTAGCAAGAGAATTCTTTCCTAGATCTTCAACACAGGTTCTACAGCTTTAATTCCCTCGCCGAAGAAGGCACAGTAAGGATTCGTTATTCTTCAAAATCCATCGTCCTTGCCCGGATAAGCTCGGATCCAATGGAAGGTGTGATAATCGTAAGAAAACCGACTTCATAAACAAACCTAACATAATGACATGATCAACAGTGTGCCAGACCACACAAAACAACACAAATCAACCGACATACAAATAAAAGGAGGATGGATCTCTACTTCCCTGACATAATTAAACCTGGAACTTCTGGACTTTTAAGCAGCAACGCTTCTAGCATAACGGAAAACTCTTCTCGCAGCAACTTTGTATACTGAACGTATCAAAAGTCCAATTACATGGACACGCAAGCTAATTGTACACAGTTTCAACATTTAGCCAAGTAAGACGTGCGTCACGGGCGGAACAAGATAATGGGACTCGCTCTTGATCCTCGCGATAATGCTCACGCTGGTGTTCCTTCCTAATCGGCTATTTAATGACGCTGTATCAACTACTCGGTTACCTTACATCTATAGAATGTGTGATACGAGATGGTATTTTGGCGAGTTCATTCTTAAGATAAGCCATTGAGTTGTCTGACATTTGTCTTACAGTTGAGATAATATAGTAAGCGGGATTCGAACACACGTCCTAACGCAGCCTCGGAGCATGAGTACCGCAGATTCAATTTAAGAATTGTCCATATCTCGTGTAGGCAGAGGTGGTTGGCTGTAGGCATTTCGTACGTCCGTATCTCGCGCATCTATGTAACACATCTGCGGAGCTGCAGGAGTGTTCAGTACTTCGGAGCTACGCAATGGCTCGGTCACCATGGAAGACAAGGAGATACGGATCTATATGTTGGATTTGTTACCAAGAATTGTCCTCCTGGACTGGATTGGGTTGGATGTTTCTGCATCAATGACACGGTACAAAAAAAAAATTCACCGTGCAAGTATGACATTTTTTTTGTACCCACTGTACCCACTGTTATCACTGTCAAAGAAAATGTAATATTCAATGTACAAACTTCATTCAGTAAGAAATTAATGCATCATCTCGATCTCTCATTACTTAAATATTATACGTAAAACAATAAGTAACAATGTAACATTCATATCTATATTTTAGCCCTTACCTATTATTCTGATGTTAGGCTATAGTTTAATTAAATTTTGAACATTTTCTCCTGACTAGCATATTGTGAGTTCCCTTACACTCTTAACGGATAAATATGTGTCCAGGACCTCTATCGTGGGAAGATGGCGGCCTGGCCGGTGCTTACTACATAATCACCCGTACCATAACACTTTTGCAATAATTTCAATTAAAAAACATTTAGCTCAAGTCTGTGAATGCATATTGCATGAAAATAAAAATATGAACTGAACAGCTTATCTCCCTAGATATCCTGCGCTTTCATTCTACTGTAGACTATCATGGAAAAATGAATATAATAATAATAATAATAATAATAATAATAATAATAATAATAATAATAATAATAATAATTTTACTTTCCCTGACAAAGTTAAGGCCATCTGGCCTTCTCTTTCACTCAACCAGGATAAAAGCACATACAGAAAAATACATAGTGGTATACAAGTATTAACTTAAAAAAATAATAACAAATAAAATAAAATAAAAAAGAGAGATTGAATACATATGAATATAATCACACAACTAACGGAATAGTACAATTAGTATAATCAGCATGGGTTACATTGAGACAATGACAAATACCTAGATATTAGTATTGATGGAAAAAACAAAGTAATGACTGTTTAAAATAATAATAATAATAATAATAATAATAATAATAATAATAATAATAATAATAATAATAAATAAAAATTATATCTAAAAACTAATTCCGTCCATTTAAAATATTTCTAAACAACCTAATTTTAAACTTCTGAGGATTAAGACTACCCAAACACTTTTACAATAATTTCAATTAGCAATGATATTACCACTCTTGCACATAGAAGTGGAAATGACCGATTTTGAATGGATTGGTAACTGCAACACACATATAGAATGTTGGAAATGTCCGTTTTTTATATAAAAAACAATGAAAATATAGTATGATATAGAATTATCCAGTTTTTATTGAAAATACTGATTTTACTATACTGTTTCTCATCGAAATGACCGAGTTGGGATAGAAAAAAGCATCATATTCAGAAAGATACCTCTCTAAAAATACTGAACCGTAAAAAAGTAATTTTTTGTTTTCGGTGGAAATGACCGATTTCGTTCGCAGCCTCCACAATTATAACTTTAAGAATGTGGTTCATAGCCTTGGCTGTTGTTTTATATTTTAGAGTTTAGTTGTGAAAATTGCTTATAATAATAATAATAATAATAATAATAATAATAATAATAATAATAATAATAATAATAATAATAATAATAATAAGAATAAGAATAAGAATAATAATAATAATAATAATCACTACAATAATCACATCCCCAACATAACCACGTGTCGTGATATACGGCATTTTGTAGATAAGATAGTCTTTTCTACTAGTGATCATAATGTAAAAATTGTATGTAACTTACTGCATAATGGTTAGTGTTATAAGTAGGTCTAAATAGTTCAAATTGAAGGAGTTCTAAGATCACAATGTCACTGCCATATAAACTCAGAATCAGTAAGAAATAAGTACCTATGGAATGGCAGCCTGTTTTATTCATGTTCACGATTTCATGGCCGTCTAAACTGGCCACTTAATCAACAAAGCGGTTAGGAACAGTTTAATGATAAAATCTTGTTACAATGAGTACTACATGCAGCCTATGTATATATATTTGGTAATGTAAGCCTATGTGCTCTGGACTCCTATAGTTGGAAGATTGCCTGGCCGATGCTTACTACATAATGACCATGTAATATTACCCTTCGTTACTCCATGATACAGTTGATGTAAGTAACATGTATGTTTTACTGTTATAAATGTCAGAAAGCTTTTTTTCGACAAAAGTGAACATTTCCTCATATTCCCAAACAAAAGCGGACATTTCCAAAATATCTTTTTCTATAAAATATACAGAAAATAACTAAAATCATGATTATTGACACCATTAGGACAACGAACGTAACATGCACGACACATAAAATTGCCGTTCACTTTAGAGTACATTGAAGGCTCGATACAGTTTTTCTACTGCATGAAAAAGAAATACTACTTTGGAAATGGCCAGTTTTGTTCACAACTTAACAATTCACGAATTTTTATTCATATAATTACGTTCTTTTCAAGACTGTTGGAAGGTCAGTCGTAACTCGATTAATTAGCAGACGGCTTATCGACAAAATGGCAAAATTCCTCGGAATAAATCTTCTGTTTAGATTGCGTGTAACGCCCGTACAAGAATAATGAGAGTAAGGAATTAGGATAAACTTCTTTATTGGGTTATTTTACGACGTTGTATCAACATCTGAGGTTATTTAGCTTCTGAATGAAATGAAGGTGATAATGCCGGTGAAATGAGTCCGGGGTCCAGCACCGAAAGTTACCCAGTATTTGCTCGTATTGAGCTGAGGGAAAACTCCAGAAAAAACCTCAACTAGGTAACTTGCCCCGACCGGGATTCGAACCCGTGCCAGACGCGCTGACCGTTACTCCACAGGTGTGGACAAATTAGGATAAATAAATACAATTTGCTGTAAGAATTAAGTGTGCCTAATGAACGGAATGAAATAAGCTACGAATAAGAGTTATTTTTTTTCCAACAATAATAATAATAAATATAATAATAATAATAATAATAATAATAATAATAATAATAATAATAATAATAATAATACGTTAAAACAAAATATTATGCTATTAAGAAGACAAGTAAAGAACTGTTTTTAACCACAAATAATTAATAACAAAATTAGCAATTAACTGGTATAGGCCTACTGTATAAAAGCATATGATAATATCCCACTAATGTTGTTATCGTTATTTGAGTAGTTTAATATCAAAGACGGACATCTGTCGTCTCAACAGTTTTGATCTAGAGGCAATTTTTTTGTTTCACAGTGTTCTTTGTAATATTTAACACAATTCATTTTCTAAATGTAGTGTTAAGTTTACATATGGTTTCACTATAACTGGAAAGAGCATGAAAAATTGTATAAAAATCCACAGCTATCTAAATTTCTGAGGTCAGATGTTCGCCTTGGATATTAAGCTACTCATTTGTCCATCTCTATGTGAATAATACTTATATCTTGTATTCATGGTTACGCATGCAATGTACAGAAGCCTGTTTCGCGTAATTACATGTAAAAGCCCAACTGAAAAACAATTTTGTTTAATATATTGCAACTACCCTATGGATTTTAATAAACTCTTTCAAGTAGGTTATGTGCATATGAGAATTCTCCTTGTCGTTCACATTGTTAAATTTATGGGATATGACGTAAACATTTCCATGGTAACTGAAGATGAATTTTCGTTCCACAAAATCTTTTCATTTTTTCTATTAGTGTACGTAGGTCGAAGACATACGTTATACGTGAAAAAGAATGTTAAATAGTTACAAATTTTTATTATTTGATTGTCATATAAACTAAAACTTCTACATTAATTTCTTCTCATTATTTTAAAAATGTAATTTTCACTGCGACAAGACCTTAATTACCTTTCGTCTCGTTTCTCTTATCTATACTCTAACCACGACGTAAATACCAGATCACTTATCTGTGGCACGCTAAATATACCTCTTCATAGAATATCTTGTTATTCCTCATCTTTTACAATATCCACCTCGCGTCAATGGAATTCCTTGTCACAAAGTATTAGGGGCTGCAAGACAACAAACACCTTTAAGAACAGCTTAAAAGATAACCTTATTAGCATTTCACTCCAATCATACTGATTTAAAATATTACAGACTACACTGTTGCTTTTTTTCTTTAGACATCATCCTGATTGTGCTGCATTTTCAGAATTGTCTCATAATAATCTCTTTCTATTATCTAATATAATTTGAAATATATTAACATTCTATGTATTTTAGTTTAATTCTGCTACACAGTTTATTTCAGTGTTTAATTAATAGTTCATAGTATTTTGTTGTTTAATTCGTAAATAACTCTTGTATACATGTAACTCTCATCTAAATCAAATTGTTGAATTCTTTGTAAGTTCATGCATATGTATATACACTTTTTGCTGGTTGTGTGGAAGAGAAGGCCTTACGGCCTTAACTCTGCCAGCTAAAATAAATCATTATTATTATTATTATTATTATTATTATTATTATTATTATTATTATTATTAATGAGCTCTATGCTGCATAATTTTGGATGTTAACTGTAGATAACGGTTTCTTGCCCATGTATTTTGCAAGTTCCAAATAGAAAATTGTGTTCTTTTATGGAATTCAGAAAATCTAAAAATGGGTGGGTGCAGATCTTTCTGATCATACTCCGACTCCTTAAGACGTTCAATTTTCACAAGCACGTGCGATGTGTTTACGTCTCAGGCTAGTTCCTGGATTGCATAAGCCACCTCCGCATGTCCACAACACATCAGCTGCTTTTTTATTTAACTCAATGAAATGATTAGATGAATATTGTTTCCGAGAAAGAAATTATGTCAGCCGATATAAAGAAGCATTCCCAATAATAGTAGAGTTGGACTTTCTGAGACATCTCAGGATTTTTATTGTTAATAAATTATTAATATTATTTAATGATGCCATAATCAAAACTGAAGGTGAGGACGCAAGCGCAGTCTAACCTTCCTTTGTTATAGAAAAGGCATGGGCGCTAGTAGCTTGATTGAGTCATTGCAGACCACTCCTTAACTCCCCACTCCACCTTCCCAGGCTGAGACAGTTATACGATGAAAGAGTAATGGAACGGAGAAAAATTCTCTCCGGCGCCGGGATTTGAACCCGGGTTTTCAGCTCTACGTGCTGATGCTTTATCCACTAAGCCACACCGGATACCCACCCCGGCGTCGGACAGAATCGTCTCAGATTAAGTTCCAACTCTTGGGTTCCCTCTAGTGGCCGCCCTCTGCATTACGTCATAGATGTTTATGAACGTAGGACTGAAGTCCACACGTGTGCCGAGGTGCACTCGTTATGAGTGACTAGTTGGCCGGGATCCGACGGAATAAGCGCCGTCTTAAATCACGAAGTGATTTGCGCATATCATATATATATATATATATATATATATATATATATCTTTAATGTACCGAAGTACATATGATATTTCCATGCAGATATTCTGCGTCAACATAATGGAGCGTAATGGAGCGGAGAAAAATTGTCTCCGGCGCCGGGATTTCATCGTATGTTGACGCAGAATATCTGCATGGAAATATCATATGTACTTCGGTACATTAAAATAATATATATATATATATATATATATATATATATGAGACAGTTATGTTTTGGTGCGATAATAGCGGACAGGAAGTTCACTGATGGATTGTATCAGGCTTTTACGAACTTTCGACTCTCGCAGGTCATCTAAAATCCACCTTATTCTGCGTTTATTTATAAGGTAGTATAAGTGAAAAGGACATGTGTAGTGGTTTCTGCGTCCCTTTTACTTCCCTTCTTATGCCCAGGGCTGTTATAGAAATTTTAAAAAATATAATTCCAGGACAGAAGATAAATTTATTCCACCATAAATTACTGTAAGCAAGTTCTGGGCATTTTTGAAGTGGCTCTTATTTCATAACAGAATTCTCAGTATCTCTCATTAATTTCATGAAAATGCTGTTCAAAATCACAGTGCCTGCGTTATTCATTCACAAGATAAGAAATCTATGAAATTAATGTACTTATATTACTAGGACCTCCTCTAGAAAGAGAAAAATTTGAAGAGACAGTGGATTATTTTTCTTCCAATGTACATGGACTTGACCTGGATGAAGATAATTTGATGAAATTTCTTGCTTGAAGAAATATGTGGCTTCAGAGAAAATGACAAAGTGGAATGAAGAAAATGCTGATCTTCGCTCAAAATGGAGTTGAATTTTTATTTTTATTTTTTTTTTTCTGAAAAAATAATTTCCTGTGCACAACTCCAGAAGTTGACAGAACTACCTTTGCGTCCTGGAAGTAATGCTTCAGTGGAGAAAGTTTCTTCAATGAACATGATGTGGACATCCCAAAATCCCAGAATGGGTTTAGAAACTCTTTGTGCCATGTTTGCTATCTTAACCAACTTCAACATGACCCATCAGGAATTTGTTGAAAAGTTGGGATCTAGAGAAGACCTACTTAACCTCCTGAGTTCTGAGAGTATATCATACTATAGGCCTACTGTACTTCATACATGATTATGATATAAGATGTACGTGCAGAGACCCGTAGTGTAGTATAATATACCTGCATTTGTGCCCAACCTACAGAATTTTTTCAGCATTTTTCCTCGTGTCAGTGACTTTTTTTTTAGTGTAGAATTATATCGAACTTCAAAAATAAAGCAACAAATGTCTCAGGATTCTAGAGGTTAAAAAAATTCATTCTTCTGAAAAAATACAGTAGTTTAGCCTGTAAATAGAATAACTATCAGTTTTCAATTCTTTAAATATTGTGTATAACCAATACAAATGAACGACAATCTAGCTAACGTTAAAAATATTTTTCATAATTATGTCGATATTTATCCTCGGAAAAAAAAAAGAGCTGGTCACCTTACCATATAGCCTACCCTAATATCACCCGAACCACGTCAGATGTTGCGAGTATCCTGATTGAAAGTGTTTCTGGCTCTTCCACCAGTGTCTCATAAACGAGAAGTAATCAAGAGGCTTCAAATCAGGGGAACGGGGTGGCCATTCAACCGAACCTCCTCTCCAGATCCAACGCCCGGGATATGAGAAATTTAGAAAGTCCAGTACAATTCATTACAATTTCAAACAACACATTGGCATCATATTAATGTGTGAATCGTTTTGACTATCAACTGCATTGTTGTCTCGAGACTAGGCATCATGGAATGAGGAAGCAGTTATGAAGTAATTAACGAGAAGGCTCCACATTGTTAAATTTAAATTCGAGGAGTATGAAGATAGGAATTAAAAGAAATATCAAAATGTTACTTCAAATCCCAAACATTCTTACAATCCCAACCATGGTCATAATAACAATCACGAGCAGTATACAAGTTTCACGCAATTCTAGGGATTCTATGAATCCTCTGTCACTTTTTTCGACGTTCTTCTCCAACTGTAAGGCAGTGAGGTGATTCTATGGGGAATCCTCGGACGCATTATATTCAAACATAATGATGTTATCGTCAGTTCAGTGGTGCTAGATAATTGCGCAGTTGAATACGCGCCATTAAATAGTCGATTGAAAGGAAACATTGAATCGAAGGTTCTGCAACTCGTTCAAGGAACAGAACTGCAATGTTAGGTATTGAGGGGTGTACAACAAAGTCGAGAGGCTGACGTACGTAAGGTCATGCAATCTCATTTTACCACAAGTTCAATCCAAACTAATCTGATGTATTGGGGAGTTATATGTAGGGAAAGGCAACTTGCCAAGTATAGGACAACTAAATAAGTAAAATAAATAAGCCTACTGGACACTTTTAATTTTCCACTTTATGAATCACTCTGTTTACAGGTACCAAATTTGGTCAAAATCGGTCTCTAAAGATGGACTCGCGTATCTGCACACGGATTATCGCCTTATCAATCGCTGCGACTGATATCGTCAGAGAAGCGTGCGAAACGGTGTGCAGATGGCAGGGTGGCCAACATGCCGCAAAAGGAAGCGGCCGGCCGAGCGCGATGGCGCGTTAGTGGGTCAGGGGCCCGTATTTAAGCGCGCCGCGCCGTGTAGGCCGCATAGTTTGCAGACAATCTCCTCAACATGTGTGACGACGACGTTGCCGCTCTGGTCGTTGACAACGGCTCCGGGATGTGCAAGGCGGGTTTCGCGGGCGACGACGCCCCGCGGGCCGTCTTCCCGTCCATCGTGGGGCGCCCACGCTACCAGGTAACGTCAGTGTCAGTGATAGTGAAAGTGCCGTGTGTGTGCGAAGCGGGTACCGGGGCAAAATGGAAAGGGTGTTATTTTACCATCACCTAGCGCCGAAGGGAATATCTCCCTGCACTCGAAATTCTCTCAACGAGTTTTTCTAAACAACTGCCACATTTATTGCAACCAGTAGAACCTGGATTTTTATGTAGTATGGGATTGTACAATATACAGGGCGATAAAAAAAAACATTCAATATTTTGAGACGTGGTAGGCCTAGTATTCATCAAAACAAGAAAACAAATTTCTGTAAACCTGAGTCCTAAAATTAATATCTTCCGAGATATGAGTAGACTTATTCAACAACATAGATGTTCAATGTGATTTCCATTAAAAAAATTTTCAATATTACGACAGTTGATAGTAGACTTATACATAAAAACAAGAAAAACTTATATTAACATGGGTCCTAACATTAATATCTTCCGAGATATGAGTAGACTTGTTCAACAACATGGATATTCAATGCGATTTCCATTAAAAAAAACATTCAATATTACGACAGTTGGTGGTAGGCCTACACATCAAAACAAGAAAAATTTATATTAACATGGGTCCTTACATTAATATCTTCCTAGATATGAGTAGACTTGTTCAACAATAACATAAATGTTCAATGTGATTTCCATTTTAAAAAAAGAAGCATTCAATATTACGACAGTTGGTAGTATTCACCAAAAAATAAAAATTTCTATTAACATGGGTCCTACAATTAATAACTTCCGAGATATGAGTAGATTTGTTCAACAACATAGATGTTAAATGTGGTAGCCATTTCGAAAAGAAGCATTCAATATTACGACAGTTGGTAGTACTTATCAAAACAAGAAAAAAATTCTATTAACATGGGTCCTAACATTAATATCTTCCGAAATATGAGTAGACTTGTTCAACAACAACATAGATATTCAATGCGATTTCCATTTTAAGAAGAAGAATTCAATATTACGAGTGGTAGTAGTATTCATCAAAACAAGAAAACAAATTTATATAACATGTGTCCTAAAATTAATACCTTCCGAGATATGAGTAGACTTGTTCAACAACAACATAGATGTTCAATGCGATTTCCATTTTAAGAAGAAGCATTCAATATTACGAGTAGTAGTAGTAGTAGTATTCATCAAAACAAGAAAACAAATTTCTATTAGCATGGGTCTTAACATTAATATCTTCCGAGATATGAGTAGACTTACTCAACAACATAGATGTTCAATGTGATTTCCAATTTAAAAAAATTCATTATTACGACAGTTCGTAGCATGCATCAAAACGAGAAAAATTTATATTAACATGGGTCCTAACATTAATATCTTCCGAGATATGAGTAGATTTATTAAAAAACATAGATGTTCAGTGTGATTTCCATTTCGAAAAAGAAAAAGCATTCAATATTACGACAGTTGGTAGCATGCATGAAAAGAAGAAAAATTCCTATTAACATGGATCCTAACATTAATATCTTCCGAGATATGAGTAGAGCTTATTCAACAACATGGATGTCCAATGTGATTTCCATTTCGAAAAAAAAAAACATTCAATATTACGACAGTTGGTAGTATTCATAAAAAAAAGAAAATTTCTTTAACATGGGTCCTAACATTAATATCTTCCGAGATATAAGTAGACTTATTCGACAACATAGATGTTCAATGGGATTTCCATTAAAAAAAAATTCAGTTTCACGACAGTTGGTAGTATGCATCAAAACAAGAAATATTTATATTAACATGGGTCCTAACATTAATATCTCCCGAGATATGAGTTGACTTGTTCAGCAACTTAGATGTTCAATGTGATTTCCATTTCAAAAATAAGCATTCAATATTACGACAGTATTCATCAAAACAAGAAAAATTTCTGTTAACATGGGTCCTAACATTGATATCTTCCTAGATATGAGTAGACTTGTTCAACAACAACAACAACAACAACAACATAGATGTACAATGCGATTTCCATTTTAAAAAGAAACATTCAGTATTACGAGAGGTGGTAGTATTCATCCAAATAAGAAAACAAATTTCTATAAACTTGAGTCCTAAAATTAATATCTTCCTAGATATGAGTAGACATGTTCCACAACAACATAGATGTTCAATGTGATTTCCATTTTAAAAAGAAACACTCAGTATTACTAGAGGTGGTAGTATTCATCCAAATAAGAAAACAAATTTCTATAAACTTGAGTCCTAAAATTAATATCTTCCTAGATATGAGTAGAATGTTCCACAACAACATAGATGTTCAATGTGATTTCCATTTTAAAAAGAAACATTCAGTATTACGAGAGGTGGTAGTATTCATCCAAATAAGAAAACAAATTTCTATAAACTTGAGTCCTAAAATTAATATCTTCCAAGATATGAGTAGACATGTTCCACAAGAACATGGATGTACAATGCGATTTCCATTTTAAAAAGATGTATTCAGTATTACGAGAGGTGGTAGTATTCATCCAAATAAGAAAACAAATTTCTATAAACTTGAGTCCTAAAATTAATATCTTCCTAGATTGAGTAGACATGTTCCACAACAACATAGATGTACAATGCGATTTCCATTTTAAAAAGAAACATTCAGTATTACGAGAGGTGGTAGTATTCATCCAAATAAGAAAACAAATTTCTATAAACATGAGTCCTAAAATTAATATCTTCCTAGATATGAGTAGACATGTTCCACAAGAACATGGATGTACAATGCGATTTCCATTTTAAAAAGATGTATTCAGTATTACGAGAGGTGGTAGTATTCATCCAAATAAGAAAACAAATTTCTATAAACTTGAGTCCTAAAATTAATATCTTCCTAGATATGAGTAGACATGTTCCACAAGAACATGGATGTACAATGCGATTTCCATTTTAAAAATAAGTATTCAGTATTACGAAAGGTGGTAGTATTCATAAAAATAAGAAAACAAATTTCTATAAACTTGAGTCCTAAAATTAATATCTTCCTAGATATGAGTAGACATGTTCCACAAGAACATGGATGTACAATGCGATTTCCATTTTAAAAAGATGTATTCAGTATTACGAGAGGTGGTAGTATTCATCCAAATAAGAAAACAAATTTCTATAAACTTGAGTCCTAAAATTAATATCTTCCTAGATATGAGTAGACATGTTCCACAAGAACATGGATGTACAATGCGATTTCCATTTTAAAAATAAGTATTCAGTATTACGAAAGGTGGTAGTATTCATAAAAATAAGAAAACAAATTTCTATAAACTTGAGTCCTAAAATTAATATCTTCCTAGATATGAGTAGACATGTTCCACAACAACATAGATGTTCAATGTGATTTCCATTTTAAAAAGAAGTATTCAGTATTACGAGAGGTGGTAGTATTCATCAAAATCAGGGAAAAAATCTAATAAACATGGGCTATAAATTAATAATTTTCTACATATGAGTAGGCCTATTTATTCGTCAACGTGACAGATGTTCAATGTAATCTTCATTTTAAAAAGAGCTTTCGACATTCTAAAGTGTGGTAGGCCTAGTATTAATAAAAACAAGGAAAAAAGCTTAATAACATGGGTTACCTGCCGATCCGTAGTTGTGCTCGGGCGCGGTTCGATTCTCGCTTAGGCAGATCACCTGGTTGACTTTTTTCCGAGGTTTTCCCCAACCTTAAGACAAATTTCAGGTAATCTATGGCGAATCTTCGGCCTCATCTCGCCAAATATCATCTCGTTATCACCAATTCCATCGACGCTAAATAATCTCGTAGTTGATACAGCGTCGTTAAATAACCAAGTAAAAAAACATGAGTCCTAATATATCGGGTTCCTAGGTGTGTCGATTTTTTGACAGCACGTTGCGAAACATCGAGAAACTTCTCTCCACATCAACGGATGCCATTGGTATATACCTGAAGCAAGTGAGATCTCGTGGTGGATTCTTGAATTGTAAAAATGACAGTAAAAATTTAGTCGAAAAAAGCTGAAGTTGTAAAAAAAAAAAGCCATTAAGACCTAAAAAAAAAGGCTAAAGAAAGGATCAATAAGTCAAAAAACCGCCGAAAAAGACAAAATGGGACAAACAGTACCCACCATTTACGGCTTACAATGACCCAAAATAAACATATATTGTGTTGGGCCTCGTCTTCGGACACTCGAAAAAAATTTTTTTTTCCTCAACTTCCGAGCCCTACTGATCAGTTTCAGCATTATTCTTTCTTAAACCATTATTTCTAGCATAGCTTTATTTCTTATTCTGCCTGTCCATTTCACATGCTCCATTCTTCTCCATATCCACATTTCAAATGCTTCCAGTCGCTTCTCTTCACTTCATCGTATTGTTAATATTTCTGCCCGTATGGGGCACACTCCACACAAAGCACTTCACTTGTCTCTTCCTTAGTTATTTTTCTAGAGGTCCGCAGAAGATGCTCCTTTTTCTATTGAAAACTCCCTTTGCCATTGCTATCCTACTTTTGGCGGATGAGGTTATTCTCCTTCGTACTACAGCTGGCGCCAGCGTTTTTGTCGTATGTCCTAGACATACAGTGTCCAGTTTCTGAGCATGTTGCTAGTGCAGCTGAGAATTGTATCACTTCCTATACACGTCACATCAGCCATTTGCCAAACACAGTTGTCAGACTCACTGCAGCAAATGTAAAACACTCGCACATAACGTTTCCATTACTTATTTCACACGCCAAAAACGGTGGCGCGGACTGTACATCCACACACATTCTTACACCTATCTACGACCCTTTGATAGGGTTACTTCCGAACAACTTTCACCCACCTGCAAATGTATAGCGTACCAGTAACTGAGTATGTAATCATTCTAATAAATGTTGCTGATATACAGTATGTATGTATAATAGTCTGTTCAAAGCGTTACTGATTAAGTTTTCGCACGCTGCATTGTAATTCATTTTACGGTATTACTACTGAACACTATTTTAATATACAGAAAAAAAACGCTGAGAAAAGCTACGTTAATACTAAAAAGTAATATAATTAATCTGTGGCGCGACAGCCCTTGAAAAGCCAATGCCTCAGCAGAGGTGAACGATCATCTAAGCAGTGCAGAAGTAACGTGTGGTCAGCACGATGATCCCCCTAGCCGCTGCAGCAGGTTTTTGAAACCCGATTTCGCTACTCAATGTAGCTCCCCAAAGTCCAATACACTGGCCGAAATGTCATGAGAAAATTTCTTCCCCACAAGATTCGAACCGGCACTCATTCCGTACTGTTAGTCCAATGTATGGCGCCTTAGACCACACAGCTACGGCGCAGGACATGATATGATAAATAGGCTATTCAGTGAAATAATAGTACATTATGCAAGAGCCTATAATGATAGTAATTAAGACGGGAGTATGTTTGTTTATGAAACGAGCGCAAGCGAGTTTCATAATTTTCATACGAGCGTCTTAATTACCATTATAGGCAAGTTTCATACGACTTTTTATGCTCGACCATATTTCTAACTTGAAATTATTCAGAAGTATTCATTTTATTTGTATCTGACAGAAGATCGGAAGTGACCTTGTTCATAGCTCTTAAATTGTGAGATGTGCGCAGACGCGAAAGTATTGATTTTTTCCCAGGAACAATAATGTCATTGACGTTGATATAATTTAGAGAATAACATGAACTAATTTTGATATAACCTGGAAATTGATTTAGAATTGAAAAACGAGATGACAAATTGAATTTATTTGAATATTATTTACAATTAACGCTAATTATTATAGTAACGTTTCCCTCGTTGTCTTTCGATTGCATATTCGAGAATAATCGAAAACCTGAACTTTAATGAATAGTTGTACTTTAATGACATCCATTAAAGGACTGCTACCAGGTGTATCATTACTACATTTCGGCCTGGCCGAGCATAAAAATAAAATAAACATTTCCTTGAAAACACTAGAACTTCAATAATAGTTGTTAGGGTGTAACAGCATTTTCTTGCTCTGAAACGCCATGATGGTCGTGTTTTACAGGGCATCATGGTGGGCATGGGGCAGAAGGACAGTTACGTGGGCGACGAGGCGCAGAGCAAGAGGGGCATCCTGACAGTCAAATACCCCATCGAGCATGGCATCGTCACCAACTGGGACGACATGGAGAAGATCTGGCACCACACCTTCTACAACGAGCTGCGAGTGGCTCCTGAGGAGCACCCCGTGCTGCTCACAGAGGCGCCCCTCAACCCCAAGGCCAACCGCGAGAAGATGACCCAGGTGAGTTCGCAGAGGCACTCACGAATGACCGCTTCACACATTAAGACCTGGAAATTTATGCCTTGAAAAAGCCTAAATATGCGTGAAATTACCATTTTTTAATATTATAAATCACCAAAATTATGTTTCCTGTAACAGCGCGAATACTGACTTACGTGTATAATATATATTATTTTATTTTATTTTATATATTATTTTTATTTTTTTATTTTTATTATTTTATATATTTTATATATCAGCACGTAGAGCTGAAAACCCGGGTTCAAATCCCGGCGTCGGAGAGAATTTTTCTCCGTTCCATTACTCTTTCATCGTTACGTGTATAAATTTACTCGCAATTTGCAAGTTGAAGAAAAAGTTGTTTCGTTGTTTAAAAGCGGTCATGAAGAGCACATCATGATCAATACTTGACTCAGGTTAGGAATCGAGACACTGCGTCTGTTGCCTTCAAGATGGTTTTCATACCGCGAAGAACTTTTTTTCAAGGGTTTCCCCAACTGTAAGGCGAATGTCAGGAAATCTACGGCGAATCATCGGTCTCATATCGATATCACCAATAATATCAACGAAGTTCATACAGCATCGTTAAATGCAAGAGAAGACGTGAGAAGAACGAGTGAAGGAATGAAGCGACTGCCAGATATTAGTGATTGTGAGGACAGAATAGATAGGGCTTTGGAGAGGTTATTAGCGAAGAAGAAGAAGAGTGCTAAAAAGTGAGTGCAAGAAAGTTAGGGGTGGCAAAAGTGTAAGAAAAGGAGCAGAGAAGAAAGTGTTAAGTATAAGAAGACAGGGTAAGAGTGTAATAAGATAGACTATCAAACAATGAATACAAGAGAAGTAAAGTGAAAAAAAAAATCATCTCAACAAATGTGAAGTGGAATGAGAGAGAAATTGCAAGTGTAATTAAGTGAATTAGATATGTCATGTTTTTCAATGTATGGGTTGGGAGTAGTAGCAGGGGTACTATAACTGTAGGAGTATTATAGAAATAAATATATGGAAAGAGATAATACAATAGGAAATTTAGGAGCGAAGCAAAAAGAAAGAGATAAATATGTAAATAATCAGAGGATAGAAAAAAAGTGATGTAAGTGTTGTAAAATAGAGTAAACGGAAAAGTCGGCAAGTAATGTAGGAGAAAATAGCGGGAAAACAATGATTAAGTGTAGGTAGGATTTGAGGGTAGAGAAGAAAATAAATAAATAACGCAAATTATTAAGGAAGGAATATGCAATATTTAATAGATGAGCGAGAAATGGAAGGGAGACGTCTAGGTAGGAGGGAGAGAATAGAAGAGGATAGAGGGGGAAGGACATATAGCAATTCAGTCTTAACAGAACATTAGAAAGTAATCAAGAAATTCTCGGCAAAGAATACACAAATAGAAAAGAGTTGTATGTATTAAAGGGATGGTGGATCGAAAAACAGAAATGTGAAGGTCCACCATAATTGTGAATTGTAAAGCTGAATGACAAATATCATATCATATATAATATCATACAGCATCGTTAAATAACCCAGCTTAAAAAAACTTACTTCTACGTCTATGTTATAAGGGCATATCTAAATGACGTCACGCGTTCAACAGAGAGAAATAAATTTAATATACGGAGTGGAAGTGAAATAATCCTACAGATTGAAAGGGACATTAGAGTACATTTAAATGAATAGAAAGCCTATATTACGTTTTGTGATTAAATATAAGGTTAATTAGAAAATTAAGTTGGAAGTTTCAGCACTCTGGCAACATCGCCGCTAACACATTGCTCTTCCGCAAAACGATCGATGTACATGAATTTTCGTACATAAAAAAGTTGTTCCTCTTGAACTTCCTTACCATCCCTCAAACGTTGTAAACGACTTTTGAATCGCCCTGTATTTTATAGCGTTTATTGGTTTTGGCTTCCAACCAATCACAGATTAGCCAGTAACGTCATATTGTTTTGGTCTAGTACGGTTCTTGGCTTGTCTAGAATTTAGGTTGTTTCAGTTTAATTTTTCATAATTATCATTTGATTGTTTTCGCAGATAATGTTCGAGACGTTCAACACGCCGGCCATGTACGTAGCTATCCAGGCGGTGTTGTCACTATACGCGTCGGGACGTACCACGGGTATTGTCCTCGACTCCGGCGATGGCGTCTCACACACCGTGCCCATTTATGAAGGTATGTACAGGGTGTACTAAATTACGACCAATTCTTTCTCTTCCGTCATATCATATCTTCAGGAATGAACTCCACAAAAATAAAAATTTGCATCAGAATTGATGCTTACAGTTTTTCTTGCACAATTATTTAAGAGACATACAAAAATCAAATAATTTACTAAGCTCCAAAATAAGATACACTTTCATTTTCTAGATTATACAGAAAAAAAACATTTTATAATCCCAAAGTGTAAGACATTTGATTTAATTTATTAACTTACGGTTTTAGTACTGTACCTAGGTTATGTGAGCTATACTGTAAAGGCTGGTTCACAATAAACCAGAAACGAGAATCGGAACGAAAACGAAAACGGTAAAATTGTTAAAATGTGTACATCTAAATGTGAGCATTTACAATTAACGAAAAGCTTGCCGGAGCCGGGATCGGGAACGGAGAGTTGGCCAAGTTTCAACTTTGGCGTTCACGTTTCCGATCACAGCCCGCTAGATTCATTCTATTGCCATCTAAAAGCTATTTTGTCGTCGTATATTTTGTAGCAAGAAGACCGTGACATAACCTATGCATTATTTTGTTCTGTGCTGTGCGTCATGGAGCAAGTTTTATTTGATGAGATTCTAATGTTGAGTGTTGAGGAAAATCCTCACGTTTACGATAAGTGGCGCGCCTCGTATAAAGATGAGAAAATGAAGGAGAATACGTGGCTTCCAATAGCTGCATCTCTGAACACCGATCGTAAGTGAATCATATTTTATTACTGTATTGGTTGTATTACACACTACATATTCATGCTTCAATTCAATAACTACTGTTGTGTTCATTTTTGTTCTATTACAAATGTTTCTTCTCTAATTATTTTACGTTATGGTAGACTTAAAATAGGTTGTGATAAAGATGCATGGGCATATATATATATATATATATATATATATATATATATATATATATATATATATGGTATCGTACCTAATGAGATGTTTCAGTTGAAATTTCGAAGTTGGTTAACCTGTGTTTATGTTGGTTGCCTTATATTCATGAGAGAACGCTATTGGTCAATTGTACATAAATAACATCAGAATACGTAATATCGACTTTACATATCGTTACTGACATGCATATCGATATGCATAGTCGTCTACGTTCTCGGTTTATTGTGAATCAAAATAGTTCATATTCACGTCCTCTGCTTCTCGTTTTCATTCTGGTTCTCGTTCCCGGTTTATTGTGAACCAGCCTTTATTCAGCAAGATTTTTAAGGGGGAACGTTTATGAGCTTGACATTCGAGAAATGTGGTCACACATTCTGTTTATAGAGTGACGTCATACAAGTACGCTACGTGATACAAGCGATAAGAGCCGAGCTCTTTCGCTCGGGCTGGGAATATATACAGCAAATGTAAAAGCTTAACGAAATATGCAATAAAATTTATTCTTATACAAATGGGAGTGATTAATAAATGCGGAGAGTATGAAGACAGAAATGGTTAATTTAACATAGGTCTAGTCTAATTCTAAAGTACTTAACCGTGGTATTAATTTCCAAATGAATCCAGTTCCCTGTAATGACATAATATTACAGTATCTATTAAAATTTCAAACAACTCAATGGCGTCATATTGATGTGTGAATCGTTTCGACCATCAATTTATTGCATTGCTGTCTCGAGACTAGGCCTCATGGAATGAGGAAGCAATTACGAAGTAATTAACGAAAAGACTTGTTAAGTTTAAATGCTGAGAGTGTAAAAAAAAATAGAAATGAAAAGAAATGTCAATCCCAACCATGCTCACAATAACAATCACGAACAGCATAAAAGTTTCATTTAATTAATAGGATTCGTTTAATCCTCTGTCACTTTTTATATAAAAGCGATTATAATACTTCCTGTGCATCATTTCCGGATAAATTATTGACAATAATCTGATACTAAGATAACTTATCTAAAGAAAATGGTTTCTTTATATTTCTGATATTGGAAAAACAATCGGTGTCACATAAGCAAAATAAATACTTTTATGCTCGACCATGCCGAAATGTAGTAATTATACACCTGGTAGCAGTCCTTTAATGTATGTCATTAAAGTACACCTACTCATTAAAGTACAGGTGTTTTCAGCCAATGACAACTCAGCTTACAGGTGTTCAGCCAATGACAAGTCAGCTTTGTACCGTTATAAAACCGCAAGTATCGATTATTCTCGGATATGCAATCGAAAGAGAATTAGCGAAAAGTCACGAAGGCTGGAAATCCAATAATTTTGCAGAAGGTTATGTTCTGTTACTATAATAATTAGCGTTAATTGTAAATAATATTCAAATAAATTCAATTTGTCATCTCGTTTTCAATGTCGAATTCAATAATCAAGGTTATACCAAGTTTAACGGGATTACATCAAGGTCAATGACATTATTGTTCCTCGGAAAAAATCAATATTTTCGCGTCTGCGCACATCTCACAAATCACGACCTAGAACAAGGTCACTTCCGATCTTGTCAGATATAAATAAAATATATACATCTGAATACCGGCAATTTCAAGTTAGAAATATGGTCGAGCATAAAAAGTCGTATGAAACTCGCCTATAATGGTAATTAAGAAGCTCGTATGAAAATTATGAAACTCGCTTGCGCTCGTTTCATAAACATCCATACTCGCTTCTTAATTACTATCATTATATGCTCGTTGCATAATGTACTATTCCATTATAAGTAGGGTTGGCGCAAAAGTCACTGGTTACGAAACAATGAAACAAATGAATAATCAGCCAGCTATTTTTAAGACAATATAGCCAATCTGTCATGATGAAACTACGAGTATTATCCCTTGGTGGTTCCACCTTACAATAAAAAAATCAATTCCTTATACTACTCATTGTTAAGTGACTTTTGCACTACTCAATATATTTCACTCCTTCCGCAATAATTCACTTCTTTAATAGTTTAACAATAAAATTCTCTACATAAATTATTTCCTTTAACTATTCACTCTAGAGGCGCATAGTAGGATAGTCGAATTGAGAAGGAGCGACAGAAAGAGTCAGTTACAGTAGTTACACGGACAATGAACCGTAAATTGTTCTTTTACTCTGCCAGAAACCCGCATATTCTTTCAGTCCCTACATAGAACTACTTGAATTGCTTTCAGTCCTACAGTAGGGTTACCAGATTTTTTTCACAATTTCCGAGGGCAGTTATCGATAAATGAAAAAACTACTTTTAACATTTCTGTTAGTTTTTCATTCACTTATACAGTATGTTGTTTTTACACATTTCAAATAATTAAAATACCCATTCTGTGTTTACACACTAAAAATATTATTTCTATTTACCGGTATTACCGGTATTTTGAGAAGAGTGAACTTTTTTTAAGCTAATTTTGCAGCAAGTTACTGACAGGTCAAGATGAAGTTGATTAAAACAGCAAGCATGGCTCGAATAGTTCCTAAACTAATTCTGGATTTTTTGGATCTCCACATCATCTTCACAGAAGAAAAAAGTTTCTTCACTGAACATTATTTCTAGGAATATGCGGAGATATTTCGCTCAACTTCTGGAGTTGTACATAGAAGATCATTTTCTCGGAGAAATTTTTTAAAATTTCACTCCATTTTGAGCAAAGATCAGCATTTTCTTCATTCCACTTTGCTGTTTTTTTCTGAAGTCACATATTCCTTCAAGAAAGAAATTTCATAAAATAAATTATTTCATCCAGAAAAGTAATGGACTGGACTGGCGGTTCAAAGTTTTCTCTTCAATATGCAATATGCATTCCACAGGTATCTTATCTTGTGAATGAATATTCCAGGCACTGAGATTTTCAACAGTATTTTCTTAAAATTATAATAATTAACACTTAAAATTCGGGGATATCTGAGGATGAATGATAAAATTCAAGGACATTCAGGGGACGAATTTTATTTGGAGACAAAAATAAAAAATTCGGGGACTGTCCCCGGGAAACGGGGACGCCTGGTAACCTTCAGTGGCGTAGCATGAAATTTTGAGCAGGGGAAGCTAACTAAAATTGTCTTCCATGTATAGTAGTGGAAAAAAAAAAAAAAAAAAAACCGGACCAACCCTTGTAGCTGATTTCAGAGCCTTGTTCACTCAGAGCACGATAGACTGCTAACTAAGACTTTCGTGGTTCGAATCGTGCCTGGGAAGGGAACTTTTTTTTTGTTCCTTATCCAAATTTATTCCCAATACTTTTCGATTGCAGCGATATTTTACTACTTAATTAACTTATTATTTCCAGAACATGAATTTTACCAGCAATCGAAAAGTATTAGGAATAAATTTGAATAAGGAAAAAAAAAAAGTTTTCTTCCCAGGCAGGATTCGAACCACGAAAGTCTTCGTTACCAGTCTATCGTGCTCTGGAGTGAACAAGGCTCTGAAATCAGCTACAAGGGTCGGTCCAGTTTTTTTTTGCCACTACTGTACATATGAGAAAACGTATTGCAAAAATATAGTTTTAAAATAAATAGTAGTCAATGTCAGCAGTCAGAAGATTGGTTGGAACCTCGTAAGTAACACCGATAAGACATAACTCAAATAGTACGTAGTAAATTATGATTTCATGGTTTACACATATCTCTAACAAATAGACACGTTTACGTATAATTTAACATTAGCTTACTCCCTGTCATATATTTTAGAGAAAGCACAATATTAACGGTCAATAAATACAGTATTAGTAATTAATTACGTAAGTATGCGTCTGTCTTGGTTGTGTCCTTCACTGATAGCAAGGGAGTCGGTGGTTTTTTAAATCACACTTTTGTTCGTAAGTCAGTCTTGAAAATGTAATTGTCTTAAACATTCAAGCAAATTGGTGTCAGAAACTGTTATTGCACTCATTATTTATTATATCAGCCACAGTGCACACTAACACTTCAACTAAACACAACTCACGAAAGGGATAACTCGGAAACTAAATTCTTTTCAATGTTAAAGCTAGCTTCTTGCGAGCCTTGCGACCAGAGTAGTTTTTTTAGAAAGAGATGGAAAAACTGCGGGGTGGGTTACACAGAAGAATAAGGGGATTGGAAGCTGGTGTGTGCAGACTTCATGTTTACTGCTGCATCACAAATCATCCTAAGCTGCCGCATCACAATATTTAACGCGTAAATATAAATAGTATTAAAATTAATAAATAATTTTGTTCATAAACTGCGGGTTTGTTATGAAATTATTATTAACTGGGGAAGCTGAGCTTTTTAGCTTACATTGACGCTACGCCACTGGTAATCTTATCCTAGAGAACTGGGAAGCGAGGCGTAGCATTTCTTTGGGGTTTGCGACTTTATCGGTAGGCAAAGATCCATTTGACATACAATGAGTAACCTGTAGCAATGAAAACTGTGTTTAAAAACTCATCGCTGTTGCATCCCAGGGTACGCGCTACCTCACGCCATCCTGCGTCTGGACCTGGCGGGCCGCGACCTCACGGACTACCTGATGAAGATCCTGACAGAGCGAGGCTACTCCTTCACCACCACGGCCGAGCGCGAGATCGTGCGGGACATCAAGGAGAAGCTGTGCTACGTGGCTCTCGACTTCGAGCAAGAGATGGCGACGGCGGCATCCAGCAGTTCGCTGGAGAAGAGCTACGAGCTGCCCGACGGCCAGGTCATCACCATCGGCAACGAGCGCTTCCGCTGTCCCGAGGCCATGTTCCAGCCGTCCTTCCTGGGCATGGAGTCGTGCGGCATCCACGAGACCACGTACAACTCCATCATGAAGTGCGACGTGGACATCCGAAAGGACCTGTACGCCAACACTGTTCTGTCAGGCGGCACCACTATGTATCCTGGCATCGCCGACCGTATGCAGAAGGAGATCACTGCCCTTGCTCCCTCCACCATGAAGATCAAGATCATTGCTCCTCCAGAACGGAAGTACTCCGTCTGGATCGGTGGGTCCATCTTGGCCTCGCTGTCTACATTCCAACAGATGTGGATCTCCAAGCAGGAATACGACGAGTCTGGTCCCAGCATTGTCCACCGCAAGTGCTTCTAATTTATTTATTATTGTATTATTTAACTTAAAATATAGTCAACTGGAATAACACACAACCGAGTTTCCATTCCCTTGAAGCACTGCAATACTTCGTGAAGTTGCATTCACACTGCATTCCAAACTAAGAAGAACTGCTTCATATCTCACGACAGCTGTTATAATTTAAACGAACATAATCTCAAGACTGAAACACTGTTAAAATGATATTTCATATACAAACAGGCACATCTTTCCTTTACTTCGGAAAATCTTGCACGCATTTATCCATGCATACAATGGCGACAACTGCTGAAGAAGTTGAACTCTGGGAATTTGTTTCGTCATACAATACGTATACTGAATCAAAATGATCATGTGTCTTAGTCATCAGGTCAATAAGCAATTAAATCCAGCGTAACCTAATCTAGTCTACCCTACCCTTACCTCATTATATCCTAACTAAATAATGAAAATTGCGTACTTACATCAAAACTCAAGTCAGCTTACTCTTGGTTTCACAAGTAAAGAACCTTCGTTGCAGGGTTGGGTTCAGGAAGCCATAAATCTGACTGACACCCTCCCCCAATTAGTGAAACTGTGGACAAAGATACCGCCAGGAGACCGCCGAGTATGCTATGTTGTGAATTTTCTATTTTTGAAAGAATCCAATCAGTTGCAAAAGAAAATACATTTAAAGAATCAAGCCAAGCGCAAACGTGGCAACAGCTGAAAGTTTTAGCAAGTCTACTTCCCCTAACTGGCCTGTCAATCACTGTCATCTGTGTAGAAGTGGTGTGAGGCCAGGGTTCTTTACTTGTGGAGCCGAGAGCATAGGCTATATTATCACAAACATTTTCATATTACTCTATTTTTCGATACAAAATTCTATGTGCTGTTAACTCATGACAGCAGAAAAAGTGACATATGGAACTACCGGGCTAAGGGAAAGGTAAGCCATACAAAATAAATTATTATAATTTATTAATACTTTACACATTACTTTACGATTTGTAAAATGTTTATTGTGCCTTACACAAGTTCCTGGATATACGGATGGGCAAGTGGTAGGCCTAGGCCTATTAATAGAGCAGCTCTGTGCTAGGAAGAAAGTTGCCACATTCTAACAGGCGGCATTGAAAGACTGGATTATAATAAATCTACTGGCTTACGTAAAAGTTTTATATCGTGCCCACCCCATATCGAGGTGATCCCAGTCAGTTTATCATATATATCCAGATTGCTCGGCCTTATAGGCTTTGACAGTAACAACTTTTGTCAGGTTTACTATGCTGCCATCTAGTTATTACATAAGGAGTCACGTCATAATTCTCATTTGAATTGCATCAAATACTTCCGTCTTTGACGGCCTTCTTAATCAATTTTATTTAACATAACCTATTTAAATTTCAATTTGTAAAATCATATTTTTGTAAAAGACAAGAGTCCAACAGACCTGGTACTTTTAATAAAAGCATCTAAAAAAAAAAGAATTGCATTAGCGACTGTACTGCCATCTCGTGTTCGTTTACAGCGGATGGGGGCGATCCTGGTAGTTGTTCTCTTCAACGTGCTACCGATTTTAACATAGGGATGAGCAATCTGTTATGTATGTGATCTGGGGTTATACCACAGTCAACGAGCTTTTTAACTCGTTGACCACAGTCTAGTATATACAGACACGAAGCTTGAGTTTATGAGAGTACTAGGAACAATAAGACTGTGCAGATACTATTTCGCATTGTAATGAGGCAATAGTAGCGATCCTAGTGGTTAGCAACTATTTATGGATGCGTATTTACTACGTACGTATTGAGTTTCGTGACTGTATATACTAGACCGTGGTTATACTACCACAGTAGGCAAGAAGGAACCGGATGAGGGAAACGTCACCAAGAAACGAGTTTATTACTGTTTCCTACCTCAAACCAGCTACTTTACTTTATCAATTACAATAAAATTCTACTCTGAGGATGGTGCGTGAAGCACTGAAACAGCTGTAAGCCGCACAAATCTTACATAATTAACACGAGTAAGTCCACTAGTTAATCAATTAATTATATTCAAGTGCTAAAAGTAGTGTACGCAAGATTCAAAATGAATAAAATTCACCTTAATGCAGTCGTAAGTGCAACTACAAATTTACTCAAGTTTTTTCATGCTCTTTGAACCCGGCACAATTATTTATATACTCTAAAGGAGACGCATGTTTGCGAACTGCTCTTGTAATATTACTCAAAACTGTCATGCTATTATAGTTGCACGCACCCTTTTTGACGATTAGTAAACACGGCCAAAAACAAAGCTTTTAATACAAACTACTGTCACACAGCCAATAATATTCCCCATACCAACGAGGTTTAAAATTTCTAGTGAAAGTATTAGACTTACGGAATTTGGTATTCCCAAGAAACTAGTTCGATTAATTAAAATGTGTCTCAGTGAAACGTACAGCAGAGTTCGTATAGGTCAGTTTCTGTCAGATGCGCTCCCAATTCACTGTGGGCTGAAGTAAGGAGATGCACTATCTCCTTTACTTTTTAACTTTGCTCTAGAGTATGCCATTAGAAAAGTCCAAGATAACAGAGAGGGTTTGGAATTGAACGGGTTATATCAGGTGCTTGTCTATGCTGATGACGTGAATATGTTAGGAGAAAATCCACAAACGATTAGGGAAAACACGGGAATTTTACTTGAAGCAAGTAAAGCGATAGGTTTGGAAGTAAATCCCGAAAAGACAAAGTATATGATTATGTCTCGTGACGAGAATATTGTACGAAATGGAAATATAAAAATTGGAAATTTATCTTTTAAAGAAGTGGAGAAATTCAAATATCTGGAAGCAACAATAACAAATATAAATGATACTCGGGAGGAAATTAAACACAGAATAAATATGGGAAATGCCTGTTATTATTCGGTTGAGAAACTTTTATCATCCAGTCTGCTGTCAAAAAATCTGAAAATTAGAATTTATAAAACAGTTATATTACCGGTTGTTCTTTATGGTTGTGAAACTTGGACTCTCACTTTGAGAGAGGAACATAGGTTAAGGGTTTTTGAGAATAAGGTGCTTAGGAAAATATTTGGGGCTAAGAGGGATGAAGTTACAGGAGAATGGAGAAAGTTACACAACGCAGAACTGCACGCATTGTATTCTTCACCTAACATAATTAGGAACATTAAATCCAGACGTTTGAGATGGGCAGGGCATGTAGCACGTATGGGCGAATCCAGAAATGCATATAGAGTGTTAGTTGGGAGGCCGGAGGGAAAAAGACCTTTGGAGAGGCCGAGACGTAGATGGGAAGATAATATTAAAATGGATTTGAGGGAGGTGAGATATGATGATAGAGACTGGATTAATCTTGCTCAGGATAGGGACCAATGGCGGGCTTATGTGAGGGCGGCAATGAACCTCCGGGTTCCTTAAAAGCCAGTAAGTAAGTAAGTGAAAGTATTAGAACATGTACTTTGATTAATCTACAACAAACTTTCTCCAAAGCACTGTGTTGGTCTTTCTACATTAATACATCACATTTATTGTCATCTTTCCATAGAGAAAAAGGTGTCTGGAGTAAGGAACACACTGAAAATAAATTATTCATTGGATTCATTATAAATCACGAAATAACTGTAAATTTACGAACAACCAGAGACATTACACAATGATAATTATACCGTATTTATTCGCGTAATAGACGCAATTTTTCCATAATTTTTTATAAAAAAAAATTCAGGGTGCGTATTATATGCGAGAAAAATTTTTAGCGGAAAAAATCATAACTACGTGACATCCCACGTGATAACCACAGCTGGTTTCGACATCGGACATTCAACGTAATATCACAGTATAATACATACCAATTATAGTAAATTATAAACAAAACAATGAATGCATTAACTTTGAATGGACATATATTCGTTTATTCACTCATTTATTTATTTACTTATTCACTCTATTTACTTACCTACTCAAACATTTATTTATTCCATCTATTTAATCAATCATTTTTATATCTATTCATTCATTTATTTATTCACTTACTCATTTATTTATTCACTCATTCATCTACTTATTCACTTATTTACTCATTCATTTTTTTACTCACTCATCCATTTATTAATTAATTTATTCATACATTCATTTATTTATTCATTTATCCACTCATTTATTTATTTACTCATTCATTCATTTCACTTTATAAAAGAAATAGGTGACTCGGTGATTCAAATTCATCAATGGAGAGAACCATTATACAATGTAAATGCTGTAGCAATAACAAGTCCCGGTTACCAGTAGTCTGTGAACTTAGGCTGGGTGCACACAGAATCATACGCGACACGACGCAACATTTTGTCTGATGGTACTTGTCTCCCATTGATTTCTTATAAGGTGCACACAGAATCAGACGCGGTATGACGGTAACAAACAGACATGGAGAGACAATATCGAATGACTGCTTGAAGTTCATCGCAAGAAGACTTCTGATAGCTGCAGTGTAATGCATATGCGTTAGTAGTGGCTATGATTGCACACTTTCTCTATCTACGAAATACTATTGTTCTATAATGCACATTATTCATAATGGAGATCGATGCGGATAAATTACTCGTTTTAGTTCAGAAAAGATACATTCTGTAAAATTACACTTTTAAATAATATTACGATAATAATATGGTTTCTAAAAATATGGGAGAAATTGCAAATGAGATGAAAGCACCAGGTGAATAATAATTAAAAATAATAATTTGTAGTAGGTCTATTTCTGATGCTTTTCCAATTCACTGTGGGCTAAAGCAGGGAGATGCACTATCACCTTTACTTTTTAACCTCGCTCTAGAATATGCCATTAGGAAAGTTCAGGATAACACAGAGGGTTTGGAATTGAACGGGTTACATCAGCTTCTTGTCTATGCGGATGACGAGAAATATTTTAGGAGAAAATCCACAAACGATTAGGGAAAACGCGGAAATTCTAGTTGAAGCAAGTAAAGCGATAGGGTTGGAAGTAAATCCCGAAAAGACTAAGTATATGATTATGTCTCGTGACGAGAATATTCTACGAAATGGAACTATAAAAATTGGAGATTTATCCTTAGAAAGAGATAGAAAAATTCAGATATCTTGGAGCAACAATAACAAATATAAATGACACTCGGGAGGAAATTAAACACAGAATAAATATGGGAAATGCGTGTTATTATTCGGTTGAGAAGCTTTTGTCATCTAGTCTGCTGTCAAAAAATCTGAAAGTTAGAATTTATAAAACAGTTATATTACCAGTTGTTCTGTATGGTTGTGAAACTTGGACTCTCACTTTGAGAGAGGAACAGAGATTAAGGGTATTTGAGAATAAGGTTCTTAGAAAAATATTTGGGGCTAAGAGGGATGAAGTTACAGGAGAATGGAGGAAGTTACACAATCCAGAGCTGCACGCATTGTATACTTCACCTGACATAATATTAGGAACATAAAATCCAGACGTTTGAGATGGGCTGGACATGTAGCACGTATGGTCGAATCCAGAAATGCATATAGAGTGTTAGTTGGGAGGCCAGAGGGAGAAAGACCTTTGAGGAGGCCGAGACGTAGGTGAGAAGATAATATTAAAATGGATTTGAGGGAGGTGGGATATGATGGTAGAGATTGGATTAATCTTGCTCAGGATAGGGACCAATGGCGGGCTTATGTGAGGGCGGCAGTGAACCTCCGGGTTCCTTAAAAGCCAGTAAGTAAGTAAGATCTATTTCTGTGTTCTATACTATCATTCATTATTGATTTAATATATTATTTTTCTTTATTGTCAGTCATAAAGTAGTCATAAATATACAAAATGATGTTTGTGCACTACATAGTAGTATTTAATTTTAAGACTCTTTCAATCGTATAGATTTTTTGGCATAGGCGTCTTAGGAAATAATAATCAAATACAATAGAATTTCTCATATACACAGTTCTCTTCATTGACGCCATTTTCTAGCCTATGTCAGTTTTCCAAACCCACACAGCCAGCAAATCAGTTGTCACAAACAGACCATATTAAGCTGTCACGAGGCATTGTAAAGCAAAACATTGTGTCTGATTCTGTGTGCACCCGGCCTTATTCTTCTCTCATTTCAGAGAGTGCAACACTCTATCACTCTTTGTGAAAACACTGTATCATGAGACAGGAGGAAATCCAATGCAGCAGGGAAAGGTTTTTAGGTGTGGTAACAATCATAACATCTTTGATACAAAATTAAGAACATTTTTTATTTAATGTGAAATTATAAATATATAATGCTTCACATAATCAGGACAGAAAAGAAATCTAGTAAACAAAAAGACATAATTAATCAATATACACGCACACAAGATCCTGTACGCATGTTTCCATACATATGTGCATCCTACTGGAGTAGCAATGCCTGGAGCTCGAGGAGTCAGAAGGACCTTCATAATAACATACTGCTTCGTTGTCAAGTGTCACCATGCGAGCCAGTCAGAAGAATGCACCTTGTGACCAGGTTTGAGTTCTCAGAAGTATTGCACTGAATCACAATAATTACAATATAGTATAACACCACTTCTACCAAGTGATTACCTCTGTCTCCTTTCTAACCTCTCTCTCCTCTATAAGTTTTTGGTTAATATCTTCTGCCAATGTTTATTTGGCAGGTATCACATTGCCACATTTGCTTCCTATAGGGAAAAATCCGATTAAATTGACTTACTTCAATTAAATTATGCCAAAAGGACTTATGACTCATAATATTAAAAGGGTTCATTTCTTCAAAATTTTGCAGTGATTGTCTATAATGAATTGAATTTTTTATATGAGACTAAAAAAAGGAAAAACTATGATCTCGAAACATAGTTATCTTAACTAATTCATATCAAGTTTTACGGTTTGAAGAGTACAGACAAATACATCTACACTCTAGGGATAGGTGGCAAGATATTTCCCCAAAATAATAACTTTTTAAAATAGTTTCTCTACTATGCATCACTTACAGCTTATACAGGGTGATTTCGTTCAAAGTGTACAAACTGCAGGAGATGATTCCTGAAAGGATAAGGAACAAAAATTGTATAATGAACATATGTCTGGAAATGCATAGGTTCTGTGCTGTATTTATTTATTCATTCCTTCAACAATACTGACTCCCACGGGCCTCAAGGCATGCGTGTACGCGCCGTAGCAGAGACTGTCACACACGTTCAAATATTCCAGGCTGCATCTGGATAGCGACACAGGCAGCGCGAATGTGTTGTTCCAGTGTCTGCACGTCCGGGATGAGTTCAGCATACACAACCGCTTTGAGATATCCCCACAGGTAAAATCTGACGGGTTGAGGTCAGGTGACCGAGAAGGCCATGGAATTGGCCCTCCTTGTCTGATCCATCGACCAGCCCATTTCCATGTGCTTGTCCGTATGTAAATACCATGTCAGCCTGTTCGCGATTGGTGTATCTGACCATCGTAACTTAGCCCTGCACTATCTACACAAACACGTCCACGTTAGGTTTAGTCGGCACTACCACTGAAGCGGATGTCTACGTAATTTACCGATACAAATGCTCGCTACCGTCATGGGAACAGCACCGCTCTCTAGTGAGGAAAGCATGCATTCCCCGACCTACATTCATTATACAATTTTTGTTCCTTATTCTTTCAGGAATCATCTCCTGCAGTTTGTACACTTTGAAAGAAATCACTCTGTATATACCAAGAGCCCATATTGTGTGGCTGGTAATTTTGCAGACTACTATGTATGACAGTCCAGGTTTGAATCTCCGAATTATAACCTAAATGTGTTTGAGTCTGATCTTCAAACCCTATAATTTGGTACAGATTTCATTAAAATATTGCGTTTTCTGGTCACAACCTTCCCTTGTATAAAAATCAGACTTTCCCCTCCTTTAGAATACAGAGATTAATATTTCCCTTTTACAATCTATAGTTAGCTTGCACCATTCATCACCAGGCAACGAAAATCTCCGCTCATAAAGAACACGTAATGTGCTTACAAAACCCACAATAAATATGGTGCAATGAGATGCATGAATGAGGATTACTGCTCTATAGGTTAGCATCCCATATTGTAGCATGGTTCTAACCCTATGAAAACTTTAATGCAAGAGGAACCTTCACATTTTCATCAAACCCATAGTTTCGACTAAGCAGAACTTTCCAGCAGAAGAAATCGAGCAATACAAATCACATCATATCCACCATGAAATTCAGTCAATGTTACATGAACAAGTTCGGTTTCACAGCCAGGTCATGGAAGAAAGAAACATATTTGGTGTTTAAATTAGAAAAAAAAAATATATATATATAATTTATATGGGCCAAATATACCACTAATTTTATGTCAGCAGGTGGGATATGTACTCAAACTAAGGTTGCTCTCCTTTAAAATTATAAGCATCAGCTAAATCTCGGTCATTTTCGTTCATTTCTAGCTAGATGGAACTACAATCGAGTTTCGAATATAAGATTACTAAATTTTTATCTGAAGATATCCAAGCAAACTCGCCGAAATCAAAGCAATCTGTTGATCCTATGACATTGCTATTAAATATTATGACAGATGAAACAGTCCGATCAACACCAACCCCGTCTTTTCCTCCCTTGATAAACAAGCTTCAAATACCTCTTTTACATCACCAGTAATCTGTTTTTGTGCTGTCAGACTTCAATGAGGAATCAGCAATCAACTCTTAGCAGCTTATGCAAATCTGGCTTTCAGATAGTAGCTCCCTGTAAAGCAGATGACCAGTTCCTTTCCCCACCATATTAATTATGCAATTGATTTTCCTTAAGTCGGTTTTTAGTTAAGTCAAATTTTGGGCAATTCAAAGTATTTAAGATTCCCCTTGGAGTTCGAGTTACAAATATTTCACTGTCTTGTTAATATTATGACAACAATGATGACGAAGAAGATACAATGATGACAATAATAATAATGACAGTGTCTGATGAAAGCTGCCATATTCTAACTGGAAAAGTGAACTGCCTCAACATCTTCACTTAACTTCGTCAAACTCTCACTATAAGTGCGTCTCAAACTTGGTGGCATGGTTCTAAATGAGCAAGCCTGAATACACAACCGCAATAGCCTATATTTAAGATATACTTAGTCCACAGCCTGAGACTCATTCAGCAAGTGGCAAGACAAAATGCAACAGTCATCAAACAAGTGTAAAGGAACTAAGTTTATATACAATAAAATAATTACAAACCTGTATAAATGCCGTATCTAGTTACACAAGATTTCAATTCAGGGCACACAGGTGTCTCCAATATTTAGGAATCCCTTCCAATAGCAAAGAAAAAACAAAAACAAAAATTGGATCAGCTCTAGGAGCTGGAATGTTCGACTAAAGACTTAAATCACAAACTACAATATCAAGTGATGTTTTACAGTCTCAAATTTCATTATAAACACAACAAAAAAAAAAAAGCATTACTCAAAACTACAAGGTGTAACACAGTGTTCTGCATTCATTATAGAATTGCCATTGGCAATTTATAGAAACAAATTATGATTCATAAGTTAAGATTGGTCTATACTAACACAGATTGTGAAATGTATCTATAATAAATGTAACAAATGCCCACAATTGTCGGATATGTATGATTCATCAACACGCTTGCTTAAGCTATCTACAGTGAGTCCCAGTGGCAAGTTACCCTCACTACCTCCACTGCTTGTATCCGCGAACTCTCAGCACTTTGCCGGATTAATGGCCAGTTTGTCCAAGTAATGTTTAATTTTGCTTAACGAGTGTTAAATTAACAGTCTGTTTATTTTTAACGCTTTGTTAATGCATTTTCCATTTGTTCAACATAATTTTGTTTAAGATAACCAACACTTAACTATAATGTCTGTTAGCACTACTGTAACTACTCAACAGCAGTTGGAAATGATTCTACACATGTAAGACAATTTTTGATTGGCTAAAATTAATCTTTAAATTCTATATTATAGAGTGAGTCATGAAACTTGCATAAAATGACAACCTGTTATAGTAGGCCACGCTCCATAAACAAACAGGTAACAAATGAAACAGGTAGGTGACGTGCTGAATAATAATTACAAAGTAAGGTTAAATTTCCTCATTGCTATTATGGATACGAAATACGAAAGAAATAAAATAACACTGATGTATTTAAACAGTCCAAATTATTTTTTTAAATGTTATATTACCAGTCATATGCTAAACATTCCCTACAGAGAGAGACAAAATATTAATTTTGCAACTTCTGTTCGAACAGCTGTGGAGACATCGGCCATATTTAACTAACTGTTAAACGAGTTAACTGTCCGAAATCCTACATTTAACATTAACAAACTGTTAACAATCTGTTAAACCAAACTGGTGTTGAAAACATACAATTTTATTAATTAACAAACTGTTTAGAGTTTAACAGTCGTTAAATTTTCTAACAACACTTGGAAAAACCGGCCATTAAACTTGTGTCATAACTAAAGGGCGAATTACTGCTCAGTTCTGTAGGGAGAAGGGTTTGAACTGAATTGTGATCATAACATCTTCAATTATTCAATTCCTTACTGGTTTCATCTTCAGGAAAATATACTCATCATCATATTCATGTTACCTATCACAGGTGGTTGATAAAGTCACTTCTTCATAAAAAATGATTACCTAAATACTTTAAATGACTTTAAAACTAACCATTACATGAAATCTATTTCTTTTTCACTGTTAGATGCAAACTGCTTTCCTTCATATCACTCATTTGTATCAGGTATCTTGTTTATCACAGGTCAGTTACATGTAACTAATCAAAATGAAAGAACAAAATTATCTCTCAGTATACACAGAAAATAGTAATGTGCAATACATAATATTTCATACAAAATATACATGTCTTTCTCTCTCGATATCTTGCCACCCCAAAAATCTTCTGTCCTGGTTCATGTCACAAATAAACGAGATGTTTCACATATATTACAATCATGATTTAGTTATTCGTACCTCAGAAAGTAAACTTTTTTTTTTCTCTTTCTATTGAGAACTAATTCTTTAAGTTTTCCTTTGCTTGCTTTCCCTGACGACAGAGCCAACAAGGAGCTCTGAAATCTCGCAATCTAATATATCTATAAAATGGTACAAAAATCCTTACTTCAACCTCAATATAATGTCTCTTATTTCTTAATGCATGTGTTAGCTATAAATGGGCAAAACCAGCGGCGGATTTTCAGGGGAGGCAAGGAAGGCCGAGCCTCCCCTAATATTTTACCAGAACACAATATGGCAGTAATAATTTCAGCTGAAATAAGATCACAGACAAGTTACAGCAAATGACTAACATTTTTCCTTTTATATTAATTTTACTATTCACTATGACTAAGATGTAAGTTACACAAAGTCGACTACATCCAGTTGGTGATGCCCGCTCGCTATACTGTAGATAGTACAAATAATTCGTACTGAAAAATAACAGGTAGCGCTGTAACCTGTATAGTCGATATCTAGCAGCCTGCAGTGTCTATGCGAGAGGCGGGAGAGAGGAGTCGGCTACATTATGCTACTCCCCGGTAACCATGACAACAGCAGTTCAACCAATAAGATAGCTGGTTAGAAGAGTGTTTAAACTTGATTAGAACGCGCGAAGGGAGCCAATTTGGAGACGTCCTACCCACCGCTGACAACTGTATTGCTTAGTCATGGCCGGTTTCGGCTGTATTGGGAAGCTCTCTTTCTCTCTTCTTGGTTTTAGAAAATTGAGTGACGTGTTGTTAGTTTTCTCTCCCTGCGTAAAAGTTTTCATTTATGTTGTTAGATTTTCTCTTGTTTGTGGGTGTTCTTGTTATTTTATTCTTTTGTGTTACGAGATGTATTTACTTATACAGTACTTTAAATATATCGAGTTTAGAAACAAATGCAGATTTGTCTCTAGCTTCTTCTAGTAGCAGTTATTCAGTATGTTATGACCTATTTGATCGGTTTGCAAAGAAAGAGGATCGTTGAGTTGATTTGCTGTAAAATTAGACTATGTAATAGTAATGACCAAGCCCCGGATTTTTAGGTTCGAATCAATTTTGTTGCTATCTCGTTACTCTCGAAATATTGTTTTTCTTGTTCCTTTTCTGTAGCAAAGAATAACATTCTTAAATGTAATATGACCTAATTCGTAGGTTAGGACTTAAAGTGTCCCAAAGAGTGGCAATCTTTACCAAGCCGTTGTAATATATTAACAGTATGTTGTTTATTTTTATTTTTTCCCGTAAAATCATATAAATTCCTAAACATAAGATTTAAAATCCTAAAACATAAATTGGAAAACCTAATTTTAATTTCTTAAAATCTATAAATTCTGCGCTTGGTAATGAGGTACGTCACAGGTCTTACATTTTTATATTCTCATCATTCACATCTTGGCCTCCTGAACTTTCAAACCCACCGTCCGCTACTGGCCGTTTCAAAGTGCGCAAAAACAAAGTACTCCTACTGGTCAGACTGGAGTAGCGGATAAGTAACTTGTCTTGAGTCTACTGAAGAGTACGGATCTTCTCCTGTGAAATATAGTTTACTCTAGACAATGTAATATAAACATTGTTATGTTCCTACTACGTTAGTCTATTTTAGGATAATCTTAAAGTATGAAATAGCCTACCTCTCCGTCATGTCTCGCATTATCAATTAGTGAGTGTGAAAATACTGTTCACCTTCTCAATGTGATCCTCCACCTGGTTGGTAAACACATTCACGGCCTTCAAGATACTTGCAATTGGGCAGAAGGGTCTTAAGATGACGAAGCAGCTGTATCCCAAGTCCCCACTAGTAATCAGTCCTGGTTCTAGTCTTCTAAAAAATCGAAAGCGTTTCATTTTCTTTTGTAAATAAGTTATAAAATATTTTTTGCTTCTTTCATACTAGAAATGTTATGCGCCTTCTTGTTTTCCTCCCAGATCCACATTTCCAATTTTAAATGACTCTTGAAATAGCCACAAAATAGTACTGGTCCCACAAATGAGGAGTGTACTCCTCCATTATGAGTTAAGTGATATTACTTATTACTTTTTATTCTCGCATGACTCAGCACCCATACAATTGTTGTTGCTGTTTAACTAATGCTGAGTTCTTGGCAATAAAGCCATTAACTCTCTTGCTCTTCAATTTTTCTCACACACAGTGGGTTTAGAGGAAAGAGCTGGACATCTCTGAAGATGATTCTGATCCATTTCTTTCTGAAGACTGCACAATGGACGAAGTGGTGAAGAAATAATTCAAATTTTGTTCAAGTGTTTTGACCAAGAGTCAAGTCCTGTGAGTAATCGAAAGGATGCAACTGCACTTTTCATAGGATATTGAGGAATTATATTTTTTGTACAGTGAGAGACAGATATTTTGAGTTGATTAATCTTCAAGCTGTTAAAAATGATTAAGTTGGCTTGGAGTTTTGTAAGATTTTACTTCCCTTCTTAGCAAGACAGTCAGAAGCTTCATTACCAGATAAACCACGAATAGATGGTTTCAACTTCATCAAAATTTGTAGCTCCATAACTTAAGGATTTATAAAACGAAAAATGTGGACATTTAGAGCGCCTGCTCTATTTTGGCTGGGCAGTAGGGATCCATCAATGAAAATATGAAGTCATTCTTTCTTAGGGAATCTAACTATGAATAGATTCCAATGTTAGCAATTTTAGGACATATTCTGGAATGTCACTTTTCTTGGAATCTTCAACCAGGTCCAGATAATACTCTATTTCTATTGCTTGTGTATGGTTAGTTTTATGACTTCTACGTAAGTGTGACTCTGCGTTCTGCTGGTTCAGAGAGAATATCATAACAAAAATGGCATATGAGGTGAATGAAAGAAGTTACCAGATCAACAAGACAAACTGAATATATACAGTATAACCTCTATTATCTGTGGTAATGAATAGGATGGAATGAATGGTCAATGAAAAAAATTGGATAATCCGCATCATAAAATATTGTGACAGCCGGGAGTCGATCACCCGTCCCACAAAGGGTGGGGGGCGTGTGGAAGGATCGAGGCGCGCGGCAGCTGCAGCCACGCAAACTGGAAGGGACGGACATAAGGGGAACGACGGCACGCTGGGTTGCGGCAGAGAGGGGGAATTAAAGCGATTGCGACAGAGGGGAGAAATCCAGAGAAGTTTCAGGAAGTGCTATCCTCTCGCCATCTGTAGATTGTTCGCGAAATCGTAATTTCCGGAAACTATGGTTTAGTGATAAATAGGAGAAGCGAACAAGGAGCGAGTCAGTTGTCAGTTTTTGGTCAACAAGCCAGTCAGTCTTGTGTAGCAGTGAAGCCAGCTTCGAGACCGGAGTTCGACTTGAGTGTGTGTCCGCAACTGTGCGAGGGTCCAGGCGGAAGCAACACAGTTGGAAGACTTGAGTTCGAGTGCAGTGGACTGTCTCTAAAAGGCTTGGGTTCGATATATTGTGAACTTGAGTGAATGAGCTATAAGAACTAGCCAAGGCAACGAACTGTGAACTGAGAACTGACAGTTCTGTTGTGTAAATAGTGCTTTGTGAACATTAGTTAAGATTAGCAGTACATTGTTGTTCTCAATAATCCAAGTGAATTGTCATTGTCTTCTGTGGAGTGCAATAACGAATACTGTGTTGCTGTGTGGAGTGGAAATCCCATTGTTGACGGGAGTGTTTAAATTCGATTATAGAAAGTGATTATTCTTGTGGCAATAAAAGTTACATTATTGTTTGAATTAAAACTCACAATATTTTCCTAAATTATATGCATAATACACATAGTTTCGTAATTTCCTCCATGGTCGTGTCTAACATACTAGATAGTGGATCAAAAGTTTACTAATTTAAGTTCAGTTGTCAACAACGAGATTTTATGGGCCAAAAAAACTCGTGTTGGTTGTCCGCGGAAAGATAGGGATAGTGCAGGTCTTGTGTTGTAGCTTTACATACTTATATACTTTATCCTTGATTTTTTTAATAAATCGCGCATAGTTTTATCGTCATTCCTGTATTCTGATGCGAGATGACACATAGTTTTTCTTTTCCCAAGCAGCTTAATTTGCAAATATTTTTCGATGCCGGTACTCGGCAAAACAAATTTTTTTTTTTACACCAGTGGAAGACATTTTGCATAGAAGTTATATGGTACGGCCACTGGAACAGTAGAATAAGGACAATGGTGCACGGGTTTTCTATGAATTGTGTGAAAGTTCTTGAGGTCATTTCTTTGAAAGCAGGTAGTAACTATTTTGCAAGTTGGGAAAAATATCACAAGTAACTATTCCTGTTGCCGGCAGCGGCATAAGTACTGTGTAAGAGTTAAGGTTGTAATAACTCTCTCTAGAAAAAATATGTATTAATGTAAGTTACAGTACTACATTTTTTCTGCAGCAAAACAGAAAGAAAAATGGTTGGATAATCCGCAGATTGGTTAATAAGGTGACGGATAATCATGATTCTACTGTACGTACATAGTACCCTAGATCATATATATAACAGATAACTCATCGCTATGTTAAAATCAGCAGCATTTTGAAGAGAACAACCGCCAAGATCGCCACCCGTCCGCCGTAAACGAACACGAGATGGCAGTATAGTCGCTAATGCAATTCAAATGGGAATTATGACGTGACTCCTTATGCAACAACTAGATGGCAGCGTAGCAAACCTGACAAAAGTTAACGTCAAAGCCTATAAGGCCGACCTATCTGGGTATATTATGATCCAGGTATATTGCAATTCAAAACCTTACTTTCGGACTTATCTTCGTGCAAAACTGTATACTTAACTTACACACATTTCCTTGAAGAAGTAACCAATAGGGAATTTCGTAAAAATAATAAGACAAAATAAAATACATAAAGTTATTTCCTTCCACAACTCAGTTCAAGAGCTATATATATATATATAAATAAAAGTAATTCAATCACAATGAAACTGAAATCGTAGATCATTCTCTAACACAAAAAGCTTAGTCCTTAACCTTGCATTTCTCTGGCATGTCCAAACTGACCTATACTTGCGCCCACTGTGAAACACCCTGTAGAATGTGCAACATTGACAATAGTTAATACATTTTTACATATGTACAAATCATATCTCAGGGGCTTTATAAAAAGTTCATGTTTGAAAATGGCTCCTTCAATACCATAAATTTGGTAGCTTTCATAATGAAAATATGATCAAAAGGTCGGATCATCAGAACGCGACAAACATATGCATGAAAACACTTTCCCCATTCACTCACACACACATTAATACTCGAAGCTTCCCAGAAATTAAATTAAACAAGTTGGTACGACTGCAGGAAGAGCTATCATGAATCAGAACAAACTATGTAAAGTTGATTTAGAGTCTGAGGTCCTGATTGCACATAAAGCCACTCTCTGCCTGGTGACTGTGCTATTTGTTCTTCATGATCAGCGTTCGTCGCATTGTGCGGCCACAGAATAGTCCCGCAATAAAGATGATGCCCACAACAGTGAATGCCACAATCAGGAAGTATCGCCTGGCAGGAGAGCGTGCCATCTGGGAGTACAGCTCCTCTATTGTCTTGGGCTCCATCACCTCAACACAACAGGAAATTATTCAATAAATACACCCTTTTAGCTAACAACATTTTTAATCAGTGATATGATTGTTGTTTAGTCAACAATCCGAAGACAGGTTTGAACCCCACAAGTAATACCAATAAGGCACCACTTATGAGACAACTAGGTCAGGAGATAATAGGGTAGGATCAGGGCTGGGCAAAATACTGACATCTAACTATTTCAAATACAAATACAAAATACTTTTAAAAAATTAACCAAAATACATTTGTATTTCAAATACTCGATACAATATATAGGTCTAAAGAAATAAGAATATTACTGAAAATCTAAAATATTATATTAACATTAAAAGTATTTTACCTCGAAGTTTTATACAAACACTATAACTGAACATTCTTCCTTTACTTAGTCAGCAATGAAATTATGCTACATATGAATAATTACTGCTCCCTTTCAAATAAACCAGTTCCTCAAAAAGTTTATCAGATAAGGGTCCCCTTGCTTGTGAATGAATATATCCTGCAAGACAGAACAATCTTTCTGCAGGCGCAGAGGAACACAAACTTGTATTATATTTATAAACGCTTGTTTCACTGTTGGGTAATTCTCTAGAGTGCACAGGGTTGTCTCTTTGCCATTGAAGAATTGTATGAGCTCATACTCCGCAGCAGAAAAGTTCTTTTCTTTTTGCTTTTCAAAGTCTGTTGTACTTGAGTTGAAAACATAAGAATTGTTTTCGTTTTCATCGTCTGAACTGACAAAAGGTGTAGCAGAGAACTGCTCAGCTGACTTCACACACATATTCTGTATCCTCTTATCATTTGGTGAAGCCAAAGTAGCCATCCATCTTAAATGATGAGTGGAAGCAAGCTGCCAAAATAGCTCAATTTAATTCTGGGGTCAGATTAAATATCGCTTTAAATCTTGATGAAAGCGAACTTATTAGGATTGGAGTTACTTGGAATAGATGGTGTAGATTGCTAGATAACAGAATATGTAATCTGTTTTTGAGGGACATTAATGTGGACAAAAGTTGGCCGTAATAGCACGTCTTCTCATTTTGCATTAAATTAAGGGCTACGGCAATGGGTTTCAGAACTGCACAATATTCTTCAAGGTACTGAAACTCAACATCTTTGAAGGTTGGCAATCCCAGTTTTTCACATATACTGTTTATATCATGTTTGAATTGCAATATTTGAGAGATTGAGTCATAAAGAGAATTCCATCGAGTTGGGCAAGGAAACTTTAATGAATATTTCAAGAGATCTGATATAATTTCTGAGGATTTGGGTCTCCTAGACGCATTCCATAATGCTGAACATTTAGCAAGTGTTAGGTGATGGATCCTTGATGCTGTTGGAGATTTCTTTACGGCAAGAAAACTAAGTGTATGGCTAGCACATCTGAAATGGGTAGGCAAATAAGACAAAAGTTCATTCTTCAAATCCAAATCCAAAACTTGAAGGACAAGAAAAAGAAAAAAGTATTTTGAATATTTGAAATACAAAATATATCAACGTTATGTATTTAAATACAAAATACTTTCGAAAATCTTTACAAATTACAAATGTATTTCAAATACATGTATTTCAAATACTGCCCAGCCCTGGGTAGGATGGCCAGTTTCTTTCCCCTTCATTGTATACATTGCTGATCAGCTACATATTACACTAATCAGACTTCAAATATGATCATATTGTAATAAAAAAAATATTGTGGGAATAGAATATGAGGTAACACAAAAGGAAATGGGAAAAATTTGTCCAACAGTCACTTTGTGCACAACACATTTACTAGGATGTTTGGAATCAATGATACAATAGTCAAAAGTAAAGTAGTTCACCACTTGTAGTCAGATATTTAAAGACACAATCTTTTTTTTTTGTGATATTGCTCTACATTACTTAAAAACATTACAGTGATTACAGATTTAGGACTAATTCTAGAAATTATTAATTTATTTATTTAATGCAGCAAGCACTTGATACAAAGTCATTCACTTACAAATGAAGAAGAAAATACCAAACAGAACATAGTTAATAAAAGGTAACAAAAGGAGATCAAGAGTCTTGGAGCAGGTGTATTGCTTCCCAGTACTTTTTCCATGCGCTGTTCTTAGTCAAGGCTGGGCATATCTGAAGGTGGGGGGTAGATCCATAGGATTTAATAGGGTGCAGAGTGGGCAATTGGGGCTATTCTTAATGCTGATACGATGTAGGTGCCTAGCCAGGCAATCTTGTCCTGTGCAGACTCAGAACATGGCTACAGCTTTCTTCCATGGCCAGTGTGGAAGATTGCTGAATTCAGCCATCCATTGGCTACTCTGGGATCGCTGATTCAAGAGTTGGACATGTTCGGTTTTATATGCTTGATGTATAAAGTGGGTTACATTATTGTAGATAACCGAATGATTTGAAGTTTGTAGTAGCTTGGTACCCTTCTTAGCAAGTGTATTAGCTGTCGAGAAGCGGATCTCTTTCGAAGATTCTGAAAGCCACGCGAATCGAATATTCCAGAAGTTATGCTGTAATAAATAAAAGTGCTAGTGGCAGACAGAGAGTCAGTCAGTCTTGAGTCTTCAAGTCTACAAGTGAGTCTTCGAGAGAGCAAAAAAGCCAGCCTTCGAGAGCATCTGGAAGACAGGGGTTCGACGTGCAGTGGAACGGCATCTGGAAGACTTGGGTTAGAAGTGCAGTGGAACCGCATTCTGGAAGACTTGGGTTCGACGTGCAGTGAACCGCATAGTGAGCTAGAAGAACTAGCCAAGGTGAGCAAACTGTGAACTGAGAACTGACATTTTTGTTCTGCACATAGTGCATTGTGAACATTAATTGAAATTACGAGTACATTGTTATTCTTCTCAATAATACACGATGTGTACTACCATTGTCTTCGTGTGGGGTGCAATAACGACTATTGTGTTGCTGTGTTGAGTGGAATACCCACTGTTGTAGGGTGAATTATTAAGAATAAAAGTCACATTGTTGTCGGGTGTGTGGTGGTTAAACTAGAATTAAAAAGTCACATACATTAACAGAAACTTATAATCCTAACTTTTATAATTACCGTATTTACTCGCCTAGTTTCCCCCTTTCTTTTCAAAATTCAGAGGCGAAAAATCAAGGAGAAGAAAATTATGCAAGAACTCCAAAATATCGAGAATAATTTGATCACAAATAACATACAACAATTCATGTACTAATCAAATCAAAGTTTAATACTAAACAGCTACAAATATATATAAATATAATTTCAGTAATTATGGAAAATTTTGTAGTTATCTTTATACTGCTGTATGTCAGTCATAATGTCTTTATCTTGACCTTTACTGATCTCAGATCATGGCATTAAACTTTGCCTGTTAAATTTTCATATTAAAATTAATTTGTTAATTATGTAAGGAAAATAAATGTACATGTATTTTACACTCCACTACTTTCAACAGACAACAAATCCAAATCATCTTTCTTGTCGTAAAAGGAATCATAGGTGGTTTTCATTACAGATCTCTAACGGAATTGAGTTTCTCATCCACAATTTTTCAATACTAGAAATACAAATGACACTCCTGAAAGGAAAAGAAGGTCTAATTTTGTTTATGGAGTTACATACACTTTTCACCGTTAAAAATATGTATGTTTTATAAATTGTATTTCTTCATTCCTTAAGCCTTATTTTGATGAAATTTTATATGCTTAATATCTTAAAATCGCTATTCAATCTAAAAGAAAAAATATTTGTCTACACTAACAAATTTTGGAATTCCGAATTTTAAAAATTTCCATTTTGGTATTTGTACCAAAATGCCATTTAAGAATATTACTATCAAGGTTCTCCCCTTCTCCTTAAAGATAACATTCATGTTAGCAAGTCCTAGCTCAGTAGTTTGAATATCAACAAGGGAAAAAAAAATGCTTCTCCCTACACTTAAATTTTCAAGAAATTGCTCATTATTTTGTTTTTAATTTCTGTTAAAGATAAGTTAAACATTGAGTTACCATTTGTTGATCTTCCAAAAAATAAAAGGGGCCATGGAAAATATCATGCAATTGTTTTAAAAATTGTGGAAGCTATGATTTAAAAAGTTTTGAAAAATACAGTTTTGAGAAAATGAACGATAAAATTATATATTGCTGAGTGATATTGTGTTTGCATGGCAGGATATTTTAATGCATAATTTGCTGAATTTTATAGATATCTTCAATTTCTTTCGCAGATTTAAAGGTTAGAGTTCATATTAAATTAACGTAAGAAAAATGAAAAATCAATTTTTTACACGCGAAGGTGTAAAATAAAAAGGAGAAATTTCGCGAAGAAAATAAAATTCTGAAAAGCATCTCCTAAAAATCTGGAGTAGGAGGGTGTGAGTAAATGCAACATTTACTTACAACACAATCCACTACAAAAGTCTTTAATAGAAGCTGACAGCCTTAATTTTGTATTACTGACAAGACAATTCCTCACTAATATCCCTTTATTTATCCCTATTTTAAAAATGCAAAATGGCTTACCAGGGCAGCATTCTTGAACATCTCCATGCGCTTTGTCAGCATCTCATGACAGTCCCGCTGCAGAGACTTGGTGGAATCTTGCAACACATTCTGCAGGCACTGGATGTCTGTCAACACAATTAAGTAGCAACATGTCATTGTGATTAAACCGATTCCAGTCTTCATGTTTCATGCTGTGCATTTCTTCAGAAATGCAAATGGGATTGCTCGAACTGAAGGAAAGAATATGCTGTCAAAGGAGTAGAACATTAGAAACCAAAAGGTCTTCACAGTAACATCATGGCTGGGTCATATCAATCTTCATGGTTCATGATGCTGTAAGTCACTCAACTGTCGAACCATAAGCAGATTTAATCCTGGCATGAGTTCTATCTTCATGCTCCCCACGTGTCTTCATGTCATCTAAAGAGGATACCTTCTTCTTCCTACCATTCTTAATAATATAAATAACGATGGTCACATTATCAAGTTTGGAAACTCAGTGCTCAAGGCTTAATATGTGAAAATTTTCCTACTTTCTAAATATTGTGATGACAGGCCGAATAATCTCGAGCCTTCGGGGAACTTCGTGTGCGTCCGGCAGAAGCGAGCTCCGTGGAGTGCTGAGGGCGCGGCGTAGAGCGGACACGAAACGCTGCTCGCTACGATGTGGCAAGACGTAAGGCGAACAGCGGCATTCTGGGCAGCGGGAGAGAGGGAGAAGTAAGCAGCTGGTGACTGAGGGGAGAAATCCAGAGAAGTCTGGATTGGCGCCATCTTCTCGGCATCTGCAGACATCGTGAAATCGTAATTTCTCGAAACTATGGTTTGGTTATAAAATACGACAAACGAGTGAACTTGAGCAGTTGTTGTTGTTATAGTCAGTGGAAAGCTGGCTTGTGTAGCAGTGAAGCCAGCTTCGAGACCAGAGTTCGACTTGAGTGTGTCCGCAGCTGTGTGAGCGCCTGAAGTCCTGAGTTCGAGTGCAGTGGACCGCAGTTGGGGGACCTGAGTTCGAAGTTCAGTGGACTGTCTCTGGAGGTCTGGGGTTCGAGATACTGTGAACTCGAGTGACTGAGCTAGAAGAACTAGCCAAGGCAAACGAACTGTGAACTGAGAACTGACAGTTCTGTTTTGTAAATAGTGCTTTGTGAACATTAGTTAAGATTAGCAGTACACTGTTGTTCGCAATAATCCAAGTGAATTGCCATTGTCGTCTGTGGAGTGCAGTAATGAATACTGTGTTGCTGTGTGGAGTGGAAATCCCATTGTTGACGGGAGTGTTTAAATTAAATTGTGAAAGTGATTATTGTTGTTTTGAAATAAAAATTACATTCTTGTTTGAAGTAAAAGTTACAATATTCTTCCCAGTGGCATATACAAGAGAGGGGATTTGAACCCACCCCTCCTTTTTTGAACTTTTTAAAAAAATTACATATTTAGATTTCATTATTTTTTTATCTATACTTATTTCCACTTCTATAATTATTTTTCATTGTCAGAGTAACAAAATCTCCATCGACATAAGGCACAGTCCTATCCATCCTTCAATATAATCCATGTACACATCAAATTATAACAATGCTATCTTTATTATAGAGACCTACCACCTAGTATCGGCCTTGTAATAAAAATGAAGCTGATACAATATGAAATTTAACTTGTTGGGTGAAACATATTGAAAAGGTTGTTTTGACAGTTCTGTAGTATGCATTGTCGATTTTAAAATCATTTTAAGAGCGGTATTCACCCGTTCATTAGCTTGAATTCTGATTTATTGTGAAATGTTCATTTAATGTTTTGTGCATTTGACAGTCCATATTTTTAATATGAACTTCACATTATCGTTCCAGGGTTTTTTGATATGTCTAAACAACCTCAAAGCTCAATTTTATTTTACAATTTTTAGCAAAAATCGTGTAATGATTCTCACAAGTTTAGTGAAAATTTCACATTGGCAAATGTTTCTTTGCAACAGCAGTGTGACAATGTTGCCACAAACGTTTTTCCAGAAATTAGTTTCCCCATGAAACTGAAAGGAAAAAAAATGTCAACAATTTTATGTTCAACACAACCTATTTAAATTCAATGGTAACCAGCAATCATTGTAATTAAAGTCAAAAATCGAAATATTACAATCAGCTGATGCTCTCTTTCTCCCTGCATGGAAATCAGAATTATACTCTCTAGTCCACGTGCTCTATAGCAGATGAAAGCCAAGATCAATACTGCGCATGTGCGGTTCACAGTAGGCCTATCCCAGGCCATAAAAAAATTATGTTTCCGGCCATGTCCTGAAGAATGAAACAAAATTTGAAAAAATTATTCGAATTTAAAAAAAAGATTACACATTCTTTGAAATCACTTGTCTTTCGTTGAAAATACAATTTATTGTGGTAATAGCTATTTATAGCATTAATTCACATTAATGAAACTAGCTTCAAATGGTTGCAATTGTGACTAAATGTGAAGAAAACTGAAAAAATTAGCAAAAAGCATGCTTCTTATTTTTATTGTGATTTTTTTTTATTAATAATAAGACAAAAATATTTATTCACATTTTAGATCATGAGATATTTATAATAACCATGCAAAATTTTATGCAATTATCTTTAACTGTTTTTTTATTTATGGGGGAAATGGTTAGTTTCGAAGAATGAGCGAAAAAACTTAACAACAGACGGTGCTATCCAGAATTCTACTGATGCATATTTTTGAGCATACATCGGAAACTAATCCAGATATATAGACATTTTTTTTTTTTTCACAGGCAAAAAGAGATAATTCTATACTCCAGATTGTGGACAAAATAAAAAGATCAATTTTGTTTGACCAGTTAACCCTTAAATTGACAAGATATCCTACAGGATACAACAGATTAATAGGCTATATGCTATAATTTTAATAGAATAATAGAAAAGAATTGGTAGGAAAATACTATAATATTGTACAACATATAAAATATGGACATTGCGATAGTTGTTTTCTTTACAGTCCGACAAGGTTTAATAAACTAGTGTGAGAAATTTTTTTTTTCCTATTTGTTATTTTAATAAGAATAACATAAAATTTATAATAGTTTTTGCAGTGTAATAGTGAACTTCTCTTTTAGTAGGGATTACATGATACACTTTTTTTCGTCATCATTTCAGTCGCACACAATGCACACGCATTGTCTACCGGTCTTCGTGTTCAGTCAACAGCATCAGTCTCCTCTACCAACATCACAAGAAATAATCAATCCCATTCTCACTTTTCCGATCTTCACTTGTCAACGTACGTTTCCAGGGTGTCAGCCAAGTGCTCGTTGTCTCGCGGCTTCTTGAGCTGCTTCTTGCTCTGGTTCGGTTTCTTACGCTTGTGGAGTGTCGCCTTCTTGGGTCTATGATCTTCCATGGAGCGGATTCTCTGTTTTTATTGTGATTGTAATATTTTCATGCATCTAGCAATGAATGGTTCAAGTACAATGTAGTGGCATTCTGGAGCTATATCAAATGGTATCAAAAGAAAGAGTCTTACCAAAGATTATTCTAAAACTGGGAAAATTTCCCTTCTTTTACCACCACCTCCACCACCATTTCAACAAAAGACTGTGTGTACTCACGGCGTCCTGCTCCCTGGGGAATGTCACGGCAGAACTTGGACACATCGATGCCACAAGCCTGGTGCAGGAGAGGGTCCACGTGGATGTCTGCCTTTGCCTCCTCAATCAGACTTGCCACCTCCAACTTGCAGCCAGAGTTCATGATGCGGTGGTTATTGAATGCTGTCTTCAGACACTCCTCCACGACACCTGACCCATCCTCAGCCTCATCATCCAACCGACACATTGTCTCTATCTGCAATCACAACAAATATATTTACTGTGCAGTTTTTCAAGATTCTGATTAGTTACGGAAAGTTTATATTAGTTGACACTTCAATTGCAGGCTTGTATAAGATTTGGAAGCACTTTTACAAATCTTCATACAAAATTGCCACTCTCAGTTCTCTATAATCCCGATTACAGTATACACAGAATATTCATTCATAAAACAACTCAGAACTTGAGAAGAAAACTGATCTTGAGAAGTTGGGTCATATGCCTCTGTAATTTGGTCACCCACTTGCAAATCACATAGTAATCAAATTGAAAAAATTCAAAAACGATTCTCTAGATATCTGTATTTTAGAAGATATCATTGTTCAGCCCTCCATAACAAAATTTCGTACAACAATCTACTTGCTGAATTTAATTTAATGTCTCTTGCCAGTCGCAGATTACTTGCTGAACAACTTTTATTATATAAAATATTCAACGGTCTACTTGATAATAGCGAAATATTATCACAAATCCAGATTAACGCTAGAACATCACATTTAAGAAATCGTCAATTGTTATATTATAAAAAAAACCAAACACTTCAGCACATAAAAATTCACCAGTGTTAAAAATGTGTTCAAATTTCAATGAAATATGTAAAACATGGGATCTAGATTTCTGCATTTCTTACAGGAATACAAACATTTTCTTATTAATATACTGAAGGTAGTTCATTTTATATAATATTGCTATTTGTTACTCTGTACTTTGTCAATTATAGCTACTTAAATTTTTGGCTATGATATCTATATTTAGCTATTTTTCATTTATTTTATTTTGTATTTTTCATTTATATCTATATCTGTATCTCTTATTTAGGTAGTATCTATTTGTCTGTTCTTTTTTTTTCTTTCCCTTTCTCATTTTCCATTTTAATTTGTATTTACACTTGTATCTGTTTCATCTCTTTTTTTCATGTTAGCTATTTTTTTTTTTTTGTAAACGAATATCTGTACTGTCTATTATAATTGGGGCTTGCCCTGTTATAGACATAAATAAATAAATAAATAAATATACACTATATTCAGTGGAGTCCTACTTATTGAGCCTAATAGGACTGGAGAAGAGTCAGATAATTGAGAACTGTAGATTTGCTCACTCCTACACCCACAGGCAATTTTAACTCATAAGTAACACAGCATCAATTTATTTTTTTGTACCTGTTATTTAACCTTTTAACTGCTGATTTTTTTGCAACCTGCCAAACCCTCCTTGCTGAGATATTTCAACAATTTTTAAATATTCTATAAGTTGTTGTTGTTTTCTAATGCCAGGCATTTTACAATAAAGTCATTTGACCTCTTGCACTCCAACATTTTTCAAAGATATTGTCATGGTTAGCCACTGACGCACAGATGAAAATGGCAAGTTGTAGCCAATTTAAGTGAACACCACATTTTAATGTTTTGGTGGCTACTTCATTCACACACAACCCCCAGAATGTCTGGAGGACCACACCTGCTGTTGGTCGATGGGTCCACTGGACTTAGTTGGGAGATCTTGTTGATGACCAACTTTCACTCCTTAAGCCACTGGAGGACGATTTTAGTGCCATAGCAGGTCAGCACTAGGAACAGAAAAGTAGGAAGGGTAGGAAGGAAAGTGAAATGAACCCCTAGGCCTCGAATGCTCTAATGCTGTCGGGGTCGAAGAAAGTAAGAGTTCAGTCAGAGGACTGGATAGGAAAGGGTAAAGAGGGAATTAGGTATTGAATAGAGGAAAATTATACCAAATTCGGTCATTAATTCATCAAGCTAACCGGTGCTAATTGATGAGTAGCCCCTCTCTTTAGTTCAGCTTGTAAAATTATGCTTACTAACAGCTGCACCACGGGAAGGTAGGGATTGGACATTGGGTATTTGTCCAGGTTGGTTCCTTAAAGCCTTCAATGGGAAGGATTAATGGCTCTCCCCCCTGTATTCGACAAATACCGTTTTACAGCCATATTCTATAAGTAAATAATACCATACGAAGATTAATGCAAAACTGCCTAAACACTCACCAACAATGATATACATCACTACAGATGATCCATATTTTCAGAAATTGCCATTTTAAAATGTGTGAAATATACCATATGCAACACATATAAATGAGGGTTGTCTGTAAAGGCCACTAATTTACATCTAATTCTGCCAGAAGTTCATTATCACGGAAAACGCAAGCCTCCCTGCTTGCAGAAGCAATCTCTTTACACACCCTTGAATCCTCATATCATGTGATCATGTTCATGAAAGCTTCTCACTGACTCGAGAATTTCTTGTGTAGAATCTCGAATTTTTTTCTTTAAATAGCGCCACAAGGCAGAGAGAGAGCAATGGAATATAGTTCTTTCGACTCCTAACAGATGGCAGAACATGGTCTCTTAGTTAAAACCACGTTAGAGATTCCATTCTATGCTTTGGAAGCCTCGTTTCTATTGCATCACCCACACAAGGATACTTAATGAATTTGTCTACCGTTACTCTGATGGCCTAAACAGCAAAAGGTTAATGACGCTGTATCAACTACTGGGTTATTCAGTGTCGATAGAATTGGTGATAGCAAGATGGTATTTGATGAGATAAAGCCGAAGATTCAACACAGATTACCTGACATTCACATCTGAAAAACCCAACCAAATAATCAGACTGAGTGGCAATCGAATCCACACGCATGTGCAACTCTGGATCAGCAGTCAAATGTGCTACCGCCTGAGCTACATCTATGGCTTCAAATTATTTTAATGTTTTCACTTATTCTTCCAACACTGGAATGTAAAAGGTAAATGAGAGATGAGGTCTTCAAAACATACTACCTTACTTACTTACAAATGGCTTTTAAGGAACCACAGCTTCATTGTCGCCCTCACATTAGCCCGCGATCGGTCCCTATCCTGTGCAAGATTAATCCAGTCTCCATCATCATATCTCACCTCCCTAAAATCCATTTTTATATTTCCTCCCATCTACGTCTCAGTCTCCCGAAAGGTCTTTTTCCATCGGGCCTCCCAACTAACATTCTGTATGTATTTCTGGATTCGCCCATACGTGCTACATACCCTGCCCATCTCAAACGTCTGGATACTACTACATACTTACTTACAGGCTTTTAAGGAACCCGGAGGTTCATTGCCGCCCTCACATAAGCCCACCATTGGTCCCTATCCTGAGCAAGATTAATCCAGTCTCTACCATCATATCCCACCACCCTCAAATCCATTTTAATATTATCTTCCCACCTACGTCTCGGCCTCCCCAAAGGTCTTTTTGCCTCCGGCCTCCCAACTAACACTATATATGAATTTCTGGATTCGCCCATACGTGCTACATGTCCTGCCCATCTCAAACGTCTGGATTTTATGTTCCTAATTATGTCAGGTGAAGAATACAATGCGTGCAGCTCTGCGTTGTGTAACTTTCTCCATTCTCCTGTAACTTCATCCCTCTTAGCCCCAAATATTTTCCTAAGAACCTTATTCTCAAACACCCTTAATCTCTGTTCCTCTCTCAAAGTGAGAGTCCAAGTTTCACAACCATACAGAACAACCGGTAATATAACTGTTTTATAAATTCTAACTTTCAGATTTTTTGACAGAAGACTACATGACAAAAGCTTCTCAACCGAATAATAACATGCATTTCCCATATTTATTCTGCGTTTAATTTCCTCCCGAGTGTCATTTATATTTGTTACTGTTGCTCCAAGATATTTGAATTTTTCTACCTCTTCAAAGGATGAATCTCCAATTTTTATAGTTCCATTTCGTACAATATTCTGGTCACGAGACATAATCATATACTTAGTCTTTTCGGGATTTACTTCCAACCCTATCGCTTTACTTGCTTCAACTAAAATTTCCGCGTTTTTCCTAATAGTTTGTGGATTTTTTCCTAACATATTCACGTCATCTGCATAGACAAGAAGCTGATGTAACCTGTTCAATTCCAAACCCTCTTTGTTATCCTGAACTTTCCTAATGGCATATTCTAGAGCGAAGTTAAAAAGTAAAGGTGATAGTGCATCTCCCTGCTTTAGCCCGCAGTGAATTGGAAAAGCATCAGATAGAAACTGGTCTATACGCACTCTGCTCTAAGTTTCACTAAGACACATTTTAATTAATCGAACTAGTTTCTTGGGATTACCAAATTCAATAAGAATATTATATAAAACTTCTCTCTTAACCGAGTCATACGCCTTTTTGAAATCTATGAATAGCTGATACTTCCATACTACATACTACCACTAATAATAATAATAATAATAATAATAATAATAATAATAATAATAATAATAACAACAACATCACTAGCCTACAACGACAATAATCACAAAGACAACAACAACTATCAACAACACAACAGCAATGACGATGACAACACTGACTACCATCTGTATGACTACCACCATCAGTGCTACTACGTTTTCCAGTAAAATTACAATCTTTTTCGTTTTATTGCACAACCACGTTTCGTGTATACTTCACTACACGCCAACAGACATTAAAGCAAATTAAAAGTGGTACTTGACTGAAAACATAAAAGAGTGCCAAAACAATAGGAAAACATTATCATGCTTATCATAACTAACCAAATTACAAATAGATTACAGACATTGATAAATCGCTGCACGAGAAGGAAAATTGGCACAAGATGGCCTGAAGTAATAAGTAACTCTGCATTGTGGGAAGTTTGTGGTGAGAAGTCAGTTGAGAAACAAATTAAAATGAGAAAGTAGAGGTGGATAGGACATACTTTGAGGAAAGAGGATGAATCTATTGAGAAATAGGTACTGGACTGGAACAAGGTGAACGGAAAGTAGAAAGACCTAAACATACTTGGAAAAGAACAATCATAGGGAGGTAAAGACATGCAGCAAAACATAAAACGAGATTAAAATGTTGGCAAGGAATCAAGTCAGATGGAAGTGTTTCACAGATGCCCAATGCTCCCAACGGAGCGAGAGGATATACTACTACTATTGTAATGCTTATCAGTCCATACCATTTATTTAATACAGGGTCTGTAAGATAATCAACTCTCTGCTGTAGTTACAGTGTTCATGCAAAAAAAGAAACTCTCTCTTAAATCTTTTCCAGCATGCATACAAGATTAAAGTAACATTGTTCCATGCATATGTAAGTAAACTCAAGGGATTTAGGAAATCAGTCTCATAAAAATAAGCATCACAACAGAAATTACCTCGAGTTTGCACATTGCTGCCAATAGAGGATTCAGTTGGTAGTTGAGAGCTGCTTCCCGTAGTATTGTGGCCACTTGCTGCTCACACTCTGCCCTCAACTTTCGTTCCCGGAACTTGATCTGAATAACACAAACATTCCATGAGTTATACAGCAGAACCCCTTTTCTTACACTTTTCAAGGGACCAGTAAAAAATGGTGTAATTTGAGAGAAAGTGTAAATTGAGGGAAACAGTTTAGTGGTATTACAAAACTACAGTAATTTATTTATTTGATACAAACTCACCCACAGAATGAATCTATATTTTTCCACTAGTTTTTTTCTTGTGAAGTCATATTTTGGTTTGTTTTTTATTTTTGTTTTGCAATGACTCTTATACACTCCTTAGGGTCGGCTCACTTGACGAGTGAAGCCTACTGAGCCAAGCCCTGTCAATCAGGAGGCCCTTGCCCTTAAGGGATCTAGCAAGCTAGATTTATTTATTTATGCTCGACCATGCCGAAACGTAGTAATTATACACCTGGTAGCAGACCTTTAATGCACGTCATTAAAGTACACCTACTCATTAAAGGTCAGGTCTTTCAGCCAATGACGACTCAGGTTACAACTGTTCAGCCAATGACAGGTCAGCTTTCTACCGTTATAAAACCGCAAGTATCGATTATTCTCGGATATACAATCGAAAGAGAATTAGCAAAAAGTCACGGGGGCTGGAAATCCAATACTGTCGCAGAAGGTTATGTTCTGTTACTATAATAATTAGCGTTAATTATAAATAATATTCAAATAAATTAAATTTGTCATCTCGTTTTTCAATGTCTAATTTAATTTCAATGTTATCTCTGTAGGTTCTTATGGCCTAGCAAGGTCAATGTGGACATCTGTTCCTCGGAAAAAATCAATACTTCGCGTCTGCGCACATCTCACAACATATGGAACATTGCTGAAGATCAGATACAATTAAAATTAATAATATCAAGTTAGAAATATGGTCGAGCATAAAAAGTCGTATGAAACTCACCTATAATGGTAATTAAGAAGCTCGTATGAAAATTATGAAACTTGCGCTCATTTCATAAATATCCATACTCACTTCTTAATTACCTTCATTATAGGCTTGTTGCATAATGTAGTATTATTTAATGACTCTATTTGTTCTTCGAGTTCATACAGATCCTCCGCCATTTTTAAAGCTTTCTCACGCAAAACAACGCCACTAATTGGTATGTTCGATGCCCTTGCTGTCTGGAACTAGTTTATCAAAATCTCCTCCTTTTCATCGTATTTTGAATATCTAACATACTTCCTCTTCTTCGAATTGGGTCCACACTCACTTGCACTTCTTTCAATTGTTTCTCGAGATTAACAATGACCAAACTAGCTGACGCGCCCTTTTTAACCCCAATAGCTAACTTAACAATGGTATTGATCATCAAGACCAATATCCTCAACTCCTTTGGCAAAGCAACACGTGGTCCCAAAAGTGTCCACTTTCAAATTAATCTTCTATTCGATTGAGAAACCAATATAAATAGTAATTTAAATCACGTACAACAGCATAAAAATGCGACGACGCGTATGTATCAGCAATCCTTTATTGTATTTATAAATACGCAGGTATGACACCTTCTCAAACGGAGGTATTTATATCTTTAATTGTAAAAACTGTCAAAAGAAGTACATTGGCCAAACACATAGGAATTTCAGAACTATGTTCAGCGAACATGTATCTGATTTTAAGTACAATAGAAACCGGTCTAAATTCACCACATATTTAATTGAAGGAGGTCATAAACTTCATAATATAAAAGATACATTACAAATAGTTAAAACAATAAACAATACCAACACAGTAACCACTGCTGAAAAATATTTTATTGCGAAGACCTACAACCAAAGAACCAACTTTTAAATGAACAAATTACTATTATAACAAACCCACTATACAATTAATATAAACAAATTACCACATCAAAAGTTCCAAAGTTGCAACTGTGTGTAAGTATTATCTTGGATTAAAAGATTAGGCAGAAATCATGATCATTATGGTATATAGAGAACAAGAATGTCAGAAGAAAGCATGAATAGTTGGCTACAAAAGAAATAATAATTGTGACGACGTGAACATACACACATACATGCATACAGACACCTTGATGACATTTCTTACCTTGAGACATTTGACGACTTTGCCCTCAAGTTCCCTGTCCTGGGGTTCCTTGGCCACCACATCAGAACAGAACTTGGAGATGTCAAGATGGCAGCCCTTCTGCAGCATAGGGTTAAAGCGGTAATCCTGGCTCTGCTCAATCATGCGTCTCACAACAATTACCTTACATTTAGGATCAAATGTCGTTTCATCCTTGTACCTCTGAAAAAAAAGAAAGATTTTTCAATGTCAGTAAAAAGGAGCATACAACGTTTCAAAAGAAAACTTACTCTAGTAGTCAAGTTACTGGTTTCCTTCACGTACAATAAAAAATTAAAAATCTAGAATTAAGACAGTATAGTATTAAAGTGATACTTCTAGCACCAAAGAGAAGACCTATAACTGTATTCTGATTAATATATTTTAATATTATTACTGTATTTATCTTGGAAACAAGGAATAGTTTGACTTACTGATATTTTGTTTTTCAGCATTCACTTTCTCTGGTTATATGTTAGAAGATTCGAAGAGGATGTTCAGATGTATATCTTCAGCTTCATTTCCCCCATGCCCCCAATAATGCATAACATAATATCAATATGGTGGTTGCTCTTGTCTGTGATACAAAGAAATTTTTTAGTGAACTTCCGGTCGCTTCTTTTTTTCTTCTGTAGTTTCTATATGCTTATATAAATTGTGTTAACTCTCAATACATGGTTTTTATATTTATTTTATCAATCTCATTATTACTTACTTACTTACAAATGGCTTTTAAGGAACCCGAAGGTTCACTGCCGCCCTCACATAAGCCCGTCATTGGTCCCTATCCTGTGCAAGATTAATCCAGTCCCTATCATCATATCCCACCTCCCTCAAATCCATTTTAATATTATCCTCCCATCTACGTCTCGGCCTTCCCAAAGGTCTTTTTCCCTCCAGTCTACTGACTAACACTCTATATGCATTCCTGGATTTGCCCATACATGCTACATGCCCTGCCCATCGCAAACGTCTGGATTTAATGTTCCTAATTATGTCAGGTGAAGAATACAATGCGTGCAGTTCTGCGTTGTGTAACTTTCTCCATTCTCCTGTAACTTCATCCCTCTTAGCCCCAAATATTTTCCTAAGCGCCTTATTTTCAAACACCCTTAACCTATGTTCCTCTCTCAGAGTGAGAGTCCAAGTTTCATAAGCATACAGAACAACCGGTAATATAACTGTTTTATAAATTCTAACTTTCAGATTTTTGACAGCAGACTGGATGATAAAAGCTTCTCAACCGAATAATAATATGCATTTCCCATATTTATTCTGTGTTTAATTTCCTGCCGAGTGTCATTTATATTTGTTACTGTTGCTCCAAGATATTTGAATTTTTCTACCCCTTCGAAGGATAAATCTCCAATTTTTATATTTCCATTTCATTATTATTATTATTATTATTATTATTATTATTATTATTATTATTATTATTATTATTATTATTAGTGTTCTGCCCAAGGGCAGGTCTTTCACTGCAAACCCAGCTTTCTCCAATCATTCCTATTTTCTGCCTTCCTCTTTATCTCATCACATTATTATTATTATTGCCATTATTATTATTATTATTATTATTATTATTATTATTTAATTGACATCACTATTTTTGTATTATTTTCGTCACTGTTATTCTATTACCTATTATTATTATTATTATTATTATTATTATTATTATTATTATTATTATTATTACTTATGACTTTCAAGGAACCCGGAGGTTCATTGCCACCCTCACATAGCCCCGCCATCGGTCCCTATCCTGAGCAAGATTAATCCAGTCTCTACCATCATATCCCACCTCCCTCAAATCCATTTTAATATCATCCTCCCATCTATGTCTCGGCCTCCCTAAAGGTCTCCTTCCCTCTGGCCTTCCACTTAACACACTATATGCATTTCTGGACTTTCCCATATGTGCTACATGCCCTGCCCATCTCATACGTCTAGATTTAATGTTCCTAATTATGTCAGGTGAAGAATAAAATGCCTGCAGTTCTGTGTTGTGTAACTTTCTCCATTCTCCTGTAACTTCATCCCTCTTAGCACCAAATATTTTCCTAAGAACTTTATTTTCTAACACCCTTAACCTCTGTTCCTCTCTCAAAGTAAGAGTCCAAGTTTCACAACCATACAGAAGAACCGGTAATATAATTGTTTTATAAATTCTAACTTTTAGCTTTCTTGAGAGCAGACTAGATGACAAAAGATTCTCAACTGAATAATAACAGGCATTTCCCATATTCTGTGTTTAATTTCCTCCCGAGTATCATTTATATTTGTTACTGTTGCTCCAAGATATTTTAATTTTTCCACCTATTCAAAGCATAAATTATTATTATTATTATTATTATTATTATTATTATTATTATCATCATCATCATCATCATCACATGAATACCTTGAGACAGACGAGAGCCTGTGAGGGGTCCTCCTCATGGCAGAACTGGCGAATCATATGGCGGCAGGTGGTCATGAGGGTGTAGTCCACAGAGCTGTCCTGGAGCTCCTGTTTCTCTACATTGAATACTGCACGATGACAGTCTGCACCCAGGGACAGCTTGTTGTGCTGCAGGCACTCCAATACCTGTGAAACAAGCCAATGACTGAACACCTCCAAAACATCAATGCTTCAGACTGGAAGGCTGGCAAATATTTAATCATGTAACCACACTTCTTTTCTTTGAAGAAGGGCTCATAGGCAAGCACCACAGCCTTAAGGTACGGTCACATGTCGCTACTTTTGCTGCGCAACTTTTGTACTGCAGCTGCAAAAGTTGCGTGTCGTGTTCACACGTAAGCACGCTGCACGCTACTTTTCGTGCTGCACAACCCGAGTGCAGCAAAAGTTGCAACTGGAGGTTGCGAGTCTGTTCACACACAAGGCACTACTTTTGCAGCCGCAGTCATGCTGCAGGTTTCCATCTCTGTGTTGACTTCTCAATATACATTTTGTGGTTATGTTCGCATTATTAAGAAACTCACGCGAAAGCTTACTTATCTATTATTTGCTTTTCTATCCTAACTAGTATTCAGAAATTGGTATTATTTTTACTATAAAGCTTTTAAAAACGCCTATATACTTAAATGATAACCAACAGCATATTCACGTAATCAATGTTGGCAACCCTCCTGTTTGAAACTACACTACAGAAAATTAAAAAAGTGAATTATATCGTCAGCAAATATGCTCAGACTGTGTTGTGCATTTAATAACTGTTACAAATAATTTATTTTCATCACATCTAACATTAAAATACATCCAAACAATAAAAGTATCATTGGCACATTTGGGTGGTAACACTGATCACAACTGCAGCAAAAGTTTCAACAAAACTGATATCAAAAATGCTGCGGCTGCAACCCTGAGAACCCTGTTCACACGTCGCTACTTCTAAGCTGCGCGCAACATGGAAAAGTAGCGAGCAGCAGGTTCGGCAGCCGCTACTTTTCGGGTTGCACCATTGTTCACATGTCGCAGTATGAGAGTTGCGCAGTTTTTTATACTGCATCGCTGCAAAAGTAGCGACGTGTGACCGTACCTTTAGGCTTATTATGCAATCTCCAACATGGATGATTTTTTAAAACCTTAGGTCCGCTCATCAAGCATGTGATTCACTGCTTGGTGATATCTTATCGATTCATCCACAGTATCCAGATCTGACATAGTCCGCATGAACAGGAACGACCCCTATGCCTCCCTGTGATGTTCCTGTGCAGCCTCTTCAGATTGATAGCATCTGTTCAAAATTCACGTGCATGAATCTGCTGCGTCCTTAACCAGAGGGACATACTACCATCAATTCCATGACTCACCAAGGTGCTATCTATACGATCGATGTTATACTTGACCTCATTGCTTGTGGAGGGGTTGCAGAATGAGTCAAAATAAAACACCCAAGTTCTTCAAACCATAAGAAGAAGATGAATGTTTCGTTTTTCTTTTTTATGACCAACAATTTCAATAACATCCAATTAAAATTGATTCTCTATACTGTCTAAGATATAACCAACAAGAATAAAAATATAGAGCACATCTAGGTCAGAAAGCATGGGTAGACATAATGGCTCTATTAGAAAAGCCAACATACTATAGTAGGAATGATCATGATTTTTAAATCAAATGTAGGAAACAGAAAACGGATGTAGGTAAATTCTCATTTTTAAATAGAACTATAAATGATTGGAATGACCTACCTGCAGCGGTCTTTGAGAGCTGTCCTTCCTTAAGGAGTTTCAAGAATAATTTAAAAAGTTGTGTATAAAGTGCAAATTAAAATTAAGGTGACATTTAACATTTAATTTCTTTAAGGTGACATGTATTTATTTAGCCTGAAGAGTTACTCCCTTGGTTTGAATTGTAAATTATTAAAAAAAAAAAGCGTGTAAGAGGGCCTTAGACTAGAAATGTTTAGCTTAAATGTAGTTCTGTTTATAAGTATGCATAAGGGTGTAATTATCTGTCTTATTTGAACTGTTGTATCAGTGAAATGAGGTGAGTCAGTGAAGTTATGGTTTTACAGTGCAGTGAATAGTTCCGATCAGTGATAATTTATAGTGTTAATGAAATGTGTCCTAAAGTGTCAGTGAAATGCGTCATAGTGCCACTACAGTGAGTGAGATGAGAGTAAAGTGAAAAACTATTGAAACTTATGTAGGGCCTATACATATGTAATTATTGTGTTAAATTGTATTGTATATTCTTATTGTATTGTGTATATAATTGTATTGTGTACTGTAATTTTATTGTGTATTGTTTATATTATGTATACAACTGCCACCGGGTGCTTGCCCACTTGCAGTGTAAATAAATACATATTCTAATGTTATAATGTTGTTATAACACACCTGTCCACCACCCTTCTGCACCTTGCTGCACAGTCTATGTACATCATCTTCACAAGCACTCTTGAGTCGTGGATCAAAGTCGATGTTCTCCCTCTGCTGGAAGAGCTGAGCACGTAACTGCTGCCGACACTCCTTCGAGATGGAGTGCTTGGCATCACGCAGTGTGTCGTTGCGTACCTGCTCGCTCAGGCACTGAATCACATCCGACCTGCACACACACGCAACTCTATGTAGTGCATCAATCTACACTCAGTAAGACTGGTCGTGGCATCACAGAACAGATCTAGGCATAGAAGGCCAGCTTAGGCTTATAGACAGGGCACTGCACCCTTGAAAAAAACGTTAAATTGCTTCATAGGAACCTCAAGATAGATTTTGTGAACTAGAAGAAATTATGTAGGACCTGTTTCGTAAAGAAACTAGTGACAAGTCATCATTATCCACAACATGAATTAGCCAACTGGCATGGTTTGATTACAAGTACAGTAGTCTCTTCAGCAAGTTACAAGAAAATGACAATTGAACTACAGTAGAACCCGATTATCCGTCACCCTATTAACCGATTGGCAGATTATCCGACCGTCTTTCTCTCGCTCTTTTTTTTTCTACAGAAACATATGAAGTACTACTGTAGTTATATTAATACGTACTTTTTTCTACGAGTGTTATTACAAGCCTTTATACTTACACAGTTTGGTCTATTGTTCGAATTGCCGCACTGTATAATTCCTACATAAAATGTGTCAAAAGAAAATGTGTTGCGCTAAGTATCGGAAAAAAGTGTAATAACTGAGTGGTTTGGGAAAAGAGAAACTGTGGCTCATCTCGCATCAGAATATGAAACTGATATTACAACTGTGCGCGATTTAATAGAAATCAAGGATAAAGTGTATAGAGTATGTATATCTACGACATGAGACCTTTACTATTCCTACATTTTCACTGACATCCATTACAAGAAGTTTCTTTGCCCCTTAAAAACACATTATTGACAACCGAACTTAAATTAGTGAACTTCTGATTCTCTACCTAGTGTGTTAAACACAAAACCACGGAGGAAATTACGAATCACTTAATTTACGAAACTATTTTAAGGTACGGATTATCCGATTTTTTCGATTAACCGTTCAGTCCATCCCCTTCATTACCACGGATAATAGAGGTTCTATTGTATTCTTATCTCAACATTAATTTGTTTCTTAAAGAAATTTAGTTGTCACATTTCCTTGACACTTAGTTCACTTTAACAAATGTAAGAAGTATGGTCAAATTTTTTTCCACTTTTCGAATTTACATTTTTGGAGTGCTGATGAAGTAGCAATGCATGAATGAAGTGAAGTGTTTCTAAAGAAATGATAATGGAGGAGGAAAAAAATACTATAAGTTATATGTTAGCACTGTGACCTTCTAGAAGATTCTATTGCATTTTCAAGTATTGGCCTTTTCTTACCATAATATTAACCCTAAGTTTCACTATACGCAATTTACCACATGTATGAGGAAATTTGAGTATAATGTGTATTATTTACGTAAAACATGCATTAAAGTCATAAAATCAAATTATCCCAACCATAGGTTAGTGTATGCATCCTACAACAGAATGCAGAGGTTACATAGGCATTTAAAAATTTTAATTAGGCCTAAAAAAATGTCAACCAATATTTAAGTTCTTGATAAGGGTTGTTTTGTTAATTTAAAATATTTCCCATCAAGATCAAGATCGTATATTTATTTTTCTTTCACCAATCCATAATTTGTGTATGTGGCATGACCTGAAACAAAAAACTAGGTTGTTCCAAATTAACCTATAATTATAACCAAATTACCCCACAACTGTAAATTGTAATTTACTACCGAACTATTAATGATATACAGTATTACTAAATTTATTAAAAACGTGTTCTAAACATGTATAATGTACACATACATGAATTTAGTTATTGTATCTCAGTTGATTTCCCAACAATATTGCTTCAAATGGATATTGTACGAAATGGAAATATAAAAATTGGAGATTTATCCTTCGAAGAGGTGGAAAAATTCAAATATCTTGGAGCAACAGTAACAAATATAAATGACACTCGGGAGGAAATTAAACGTAGAATAAATATGGGAAATGCGTGTTATTATTCGGTTGAGAAGCTCTTATCATCCAGTCTGCTGTCCAAAAATCTGAAAGTTAGAATTTATAAAACAGTTATATTACCGGTTGTTCTGTATGGTTGTGAAACTTGGACTGTCACTTTGAGAGAGGGACATAGGTTAAGGGTGTTTGAGAATAAGGTGCTTAGGAAAATATTTGGGGCTAAGAGGGATAAAGTTACAGGAAAATGGAGAAAGTTACACAACACAGAACTGCACGCATTGTATTCTTCACCTGACATAATTAGGAACATAAAATCCAGACGTTTGAGATGGGCAGGGCATGTAGCACGTATGGGCGAATCCAGAAATGCATATAGAGTGTTAGTTGGGAGACCGGAGGGAAAAAGACCTTTAGGGAGGCCGAGACGTAGATGGGAGGATAATATTAAAATGGATTTGAGGGAGGTGGGGTATGATGATAGAGACTGGATTAATCTTGCACAGGATAGGGACCGCTGGCGGGCTTATGTGAGGGCGGCAATGAACCTTCGGGTTCCTTAAAAGCCATTCCAGTCCACAATTAAAAGACTAATGATTATGCTATTTGTAAGTAAGTAAGTAAGTATTGCTTCAAATGTATTGGGTCATTTCGTACTCTGGTAAACAAAGAAAGTTTTTTTTTTACCAAGCAGTATCAGTGTGATCAACACAAATTTTTTTTACCCATATTCATTTCCTGTGTTTCTTAAAATTATATTTATGTAGGGTACCTCATTTTTTTATTTGCATAAACAATGACATACAACCTAGCGAGTTGGCTCAGGAGGTAGCATTTGAGACACGCATTCGGGGGTCCCGGGTCCAAACCCCGTGGCCGACCAATTTGACTGGGGTTATTCATGATTTCCCTTAGTCATAAAGGCAAATACCGGATTGGAAAGATACATGCCATTATTCATCACTGCCTCAATTATCAATACCAAAAACATTAATCAAAGTCTATAATCAGTTACATGAACACAAGCCATCTACAACACACAACACAAACAGGAACTCAACAAGAGTAAAAACGGCCTGCTGATATACCCACACATTCTAAACACGCGACATGACCACAGATGTTAAGGCGTGAATAAAATAAACTTAACAAAAAAAAAAAAAAAAAAAAAAAAAGATGCACAGTAAGGTTAACATAAAAATGATCTTCGTACACAATCAACTCTAATAATTTGGAGTGATTTATTACAGGATGCATTCAAGACTAATTTAGAAAAATGTTAAACGAATTATCTTTGCACCAAATGAGTGGTCTCTGGACCAAAATGATAGCATTTTAATTATTTAAATACAATTTAAATTAAGTGACATATTAAACGATTTATTCTTCTATCAAATACGAATGCTCCCTGGACCAGATGTTCTATTTTAATTATGTAATTACTTTATATTTATTTCTAATAAGTGCAGCAGAGCGCACGGGTACAGATAGTATACAATATATATATTAAATTGGCATGTGTTTGAAGATTAGGAAAAGTTTTATTCAATTAATTTTAACTTATACACAAATTAACCCGACCCACCCTACTGGCCAATTTAAAAAAGCAGAATTAGATGGTTAATGGAGCAGTAAGTAAAAGTCTGCATTATCACTCCATAATTTAGTGGCCCACTAATTTTAAAAATTCGTTACCTAACAACAGAATAACTTATTTACCCATTTATTTTCTTGCAATCTGATATGCGTCTTCTTGTAGACTTACTTGGTGCGAGCAGAGGGACAGTAGCGCATTACATGGGAGCGGCAAGCCTCCTTGAACTTGTACGTGAAGTGGTAGCTCTTGAGGGAGATTAGTTGGAAATGCTCGACAGCCGCTCGACACTTGTAGTCAGCACGCATGTCTGGCTCGTTCTTGTGCTCAATCAGGCACTCCATCATGTCGCCCTCGTCTGTGCCCATCTTCAGCTCGGCATCACAGTGCCGCTCCATCATGCCCTGGCATACCGACATGATCACTGGGTTCAGCTCCACACGTTCTGCCTGCTCCTCTGTGAAATTGGACACGGCTACTCTGCACTGCGGACTCAGCCTACAACAACAACTCTCTGCTGTAGCAACAGCACAAGATACCTACCACCAGAACAGCTCCATGTAATGTAATAATTAGGGCTCGGAAGTTGATGAAATATCTTTTTGCCAAGACATCACAAATTGTAGAATGCAAAACAAACTCGTTTCACTTCAACACGAACAACAACTAATATAATCTTCTTTTATTTTGCTTTGCTTTTTTTTCGGTCTTTTATTATCTATTGGGAATTTTTTAGGAAATGGTCTACTTTTTGTTGTATTTTTGCCCTTTTCTGTTTTTGAATAGACTTTTTTTATGGTGTAGCCATAGTCTAAATTCGAGAACCTACTGCAGATTGCTTATGCAATTTGATTACGTCATACAGGTTGCATCAGCCTTAATTTCTGATCATGTGTGTTACGTGTTTCCCCCAATTTAACGGAACAAAACAAATAATACTGCAACCACAGTCAGCATATTGTATCTCACAAGTAAAAATTGCTAAGTAAAGCAACTAATGATCCTTCAAACTCGAGATCCTACGAATGGCAATGGCTCTTTACTGAAATGCTGAATAAGAGATATGTTTGAGAATTTCAGTTTCTCCTAATATTTAAATGTGCATTCATGTAATTTCAGATACATATAATAATGATGATGATGATAATAATAATAATAATAATAATAATAATAATAATAACAGTAATAATACTAATAATAATAAAACAAATGATAATAATAATAATAATAATAACAATAATAATAACAACAATAATAACAATGATAAGAATAATAATAATAATAATAATAATAATAATAATAACAATAATGAGGCCGGAGGAAAAAGACCTTTGGAGAGGCCGAGACGTAGATGGGAGGATAATATTAAAATGGATTTGAGGGAGATGGAATATGATGATAGAGAGTGGATTAATCTTGCACAGGATAGGGACTGATGGCGGGCTTATGTGAGGGAGGCAATGAACCTTCGGGTTCCTTAAAAGCCATTTGTAAGTAATCATAATAATAATAATAATAATAATAATAATAATAATAATAATAATAATAATCACCATCATCATTATCATTATTATTATTAAAATCTTGGCAATCTTTTTTTCCTAATTTTAATGTCATATTTTCATAAATATAATGTCATTTTATATGTCATTTTTCTGTGATTTTTAGATCATCAACTTCCGAGCCTTAGTAATGATCAATTGTCATAGATTGCTACAATTCTTCACAGTGTCCTCATAAATGCTAAACTCTAAGCAGCAAGAGATCTTTTAAGAAATTTTTTAAAACAATTAGAAACTCTTTATGCAATCTTCTCGTCAGAACTGATAAGTTGTGGAAAGCAGTTATTCTAATGGACTTCAAATAAAAATCACTACTATGAAAATAACATACTTTCTCGTTACAAGTCTTATATAACAGAATTTCACTGTGTAACACATGAGTTTTTCACACAAGTTTCATAAAACTATGTTAAAGAAACTGAGAACTGTGTACTTACTCCTCCAGCTTATCCTGAAGACACACCATTTCCTCCCCTCGACCAGTCTTGCCTACACAGTGAGTTGCCAGGTCATCTATACACACCTCCTCCACTTCAGGTTGCAGGTCCATGCTGACAGCCCTTTGCCTCATAACCCTCCGAATCTCCTCCAGACACCCAGGCCTCAGCTGCAAACAGCAGTTCCGATCACAATGAGCTCTCAATCAAAGAAATGCTTCTTACATAATGAAGACAAAACTCAAAGTCAGCTTCTCAAACTTCACTGCATTACGAACCTAGTAACTATTTATCCATGAAAGAACACATCACTGAACAAATATTCCCTTTGATAAATAAATATCTAGACAACACAGTACACTGCATAGGATGTCACTTTAATATACATATATAATCAAAACTACTGTCTGATACAAATGGATGAAGCAATTGCCGTCCCCCCCACCACCAAGTTTAAGATTAAAAATCTAAAGACTGTATTTTTAATATTAAAAAATATTTCACTTTCATAAATGCTTAAGAAATAGTTAACGACTTTGCTCTTTGCTCAAATAAAACGTTACCCTTTGCTAGATTAGTGATTGTTACTATTGTAAATAAACGTAACATTTTTTGTTAACTGAAATTAAAATATTTACATCAAAACTGTGGGATTCATTTGTTTGCACCTGCAACATATTAATAGCAAGTGCATGTGAACTATGTATCGTATATGTAGGATAAGTTAAAACTAGGTCTATGTGTATGTATGTATGTGTGTGTGTGTGTGTGTGTGTGCAAACTGGAAATTAACTTTAATGTGAGATAAACTTTATCATAAAAAAAAAAAAAAAAAATTAAACCATGATATTAGCACTACTTGTGACATAAAATAACAAAAATACTTAGGAAATGGACAAAAAAAAATTAATTTTAAAAATATGTTTCGTGCATGTGATATTATGGTTTAAATTTCCTTTTTATGGTCAAGTTTACGCCAGTTTATGGAATGAAAATAGTTCAGTTAAGAGAAAATAGGGCAGGATTACGTCATGCGATATAACCTATACAAAAAAAAAAACACATGCGCACGCACACGCACGCACGCACACACACAGAGTTCTGCCCAAGGGCAGGTCTTTCACTGCAAACCCAGCATTCTCCAATCTTTCCTATTTTCTGACTTACTCTTAGTCTCCGCATATGACCCACCCATTTTAATTTCGTCTATAGAAATTAATATATTATTATTTTTGTTACTATTATTATTATTATTATTATTATTATTATTATCATTATTATTATTATTATTGTTTTTTTTATTACTATGTCCCCTCAAAAGATACAATACAAAACATTAACTCTTTGCTAATTCAACCATCATTTCCCTCCAGAACTCACTATTCATTTCTCAGTAACAACTTATGAGTTATTAGTTATTACTTATTACTATATCCAGTGAAGAATGAAAAAAGTATGCAGTGTCGTCATATGAGCCAAGAAAATACTAAGGAATACAGTGCAGCTAACATAATATGTTTGGCTAGAGAAGACAGTAAAGGCAACATAATGTTTGGCTTGGTTTCAGTGCAGCCAACACAATTAGTTTCTTTTCATGAATCACATATCATGTTTTCAACACAATTAGTTTCTTTTCATGAATCACATATCATGTTTTCAACACAATTAATTTCTTTTCATGAATCACATATGTTTTCAACACAATTAGTTTCTTTTCATGAATCACATATGATTTCAACACAATTAGTTTCTTTTCGTGAATCACATATGTTTTCAACACAATAGTTTATTTTCGTGAATCACATATCACATTTTACTTATATAAATGAGTGGAAAAAAAAAACATGTCATACCATAAGTACCATGTATCAGCCTTTGGCTGTTATTGTTTTTCTACCAAATCAGATATCGAGGAATGCCCTGACAGTGTTGTCACTCTACTTCAATATTGATATACTTATCAGCTTACGACACATTAAAGATTGTCACCTAAGTAACCCATATCAATAAAAATTAAAAAAAAAAAAAAATCGCAAAAATGCACATATCAGTTTATGGCTCACAACCACAGATTTACAACATAAAAATGATGTAATGTGTCACAAGGCAAATGTCAGCTTGAGGGAAATTTTAAGCCTTTTCAGAGACCGAATTATCTTACATGGCATACACGAAACTAAATTTTCGATATCAGGAATGCAAAAAACATATTTTCACAAAAATCTTTAAATTTATTTTTTGCAACGTCTCAATGTTCTCTAATAAAAAAGCTTTCAAAAGTGTTACCATGGTCATCGAATAACACCATACATTGCAGTTGAGGTCCCACCTGCTGGCCTCCTGACCTTGAGAAACGAATTCCTAACCTCCCTAAAATAAAAACCACATAGCAAATGTGTACATGAATGAAGGATACTAACCTGCATGTTCTTCTGTGGGTGATACGCGTATCTGTAGAGACAGGGAAGAACAAGGGGTCCACGCTCAGGGTCCATTTGGCCACTATCATCCCATGCCTTCTTGGCATGGCATAGATGCACAGCGTCATCCTGGCACTCCCGGTACAGCTGAGGATCGAGCTTGTAGTCGCGAGCTACAAAGTACTGTATCTGCAGGAGTGCAGCCTCGCATGCTGACGTCATGGCATCAGTGCCCAGCTTGTCCATGAGGCAGGACATCACGCGGGCGTCCCCACCACGCACTTCGCTGCAAGCCACATCCACCACCGACTTGCAGGCCTCCCGCAGCACAGGGTCCACGCGCCAGTCCTCTCCAGCATCAGTCTCCTTCACCAGCAGCTCCAGCGCACGCTGGCACTGTGAAGACACTCTCTCTCGCTTCTTCTTTGGCCGTGTGTGCTCCATCAAGCAGTGGATCGTCTTTCCGCCCACTTCGAGACGCGTGCAAAACTTTGAGATATCTTCAGAACATCGTGAAACAATCTCTGGCGAGAGGCGATAATCCTCCATCAAGATCTTGCGGTGGTCCACCATCTCCATCTGGCAGTCACGTGACACTTTGGTACCATTGCGGATGACACTCTCCAGACACAACAATATCTGTGCCAGTCGGATCTCCTTGTCGTCTGACACAGCGCGTCGGCAGTGAGAGGCGCGGATGTCATCCTTGCAGGCACGTGCCAGTCCCCTGCTCACTTTGTAGTCCTGTGCAATCAGCTTCTGCCGACGCGACAGGTGCTCCTGACACTTCTCACTCATAGTGCGATCCATCTTGTGCTGCATCAGGCATTTGTATACCTTCCCACTGCCAGGTGCCACATCAGGACAGAAACGCAGGTGATCGTCAGTGCAGGCTAGGTAGAGTTGGCGGTCGAGCTTCACATCATCTGCCTGTATCTCTGACAAACGTAGCACTTGCTTTAGACAGCCCAGATCCAGTGACTCCACATGCTTCTGCAGGCATACTAACGTCTGTCCCTGTGACTGCGCCTGTCAACCAAAATCAGTAATACAAAAATATATGTAGTCCTACAATAATGATCTGCAAGTAAATTTAGATCTATTTCGTACTCTTTAAAAGTGACTGGTTCAGAAAAACCTACGCAGATATGAAAGTGTTTATTTAAATATTGATTACACTTAGTGTAAGCGGTATAGATACTGAAATTTTGATAGCTAGATAACAGGCCTAAGTCTAAAAAAAAAAAAAAAAAAAGTCTTAATAAAGTTTGTTTGAATCTCAGAAGATTCCCCACAAATGACGATAATTATTTTTAGAGTTCAATATCTTCAGAAATGATAGTAGTTTAAATTAGATTACGATAAAAGACAACAGAAGTAATGGAAAACAAATCAACATCTGATGTTGTTGAATGTAGCATCACATAGTCATATAGCTCTGGAGGAGCTCTGTAATATGCATCTTATTTATGTGAAGCCCAAAATGTACAAAGCAGAAGTTCGTTTATACCAAGACCAATTTCCATGATTTAGTTATTTGATTTGAATATCCAGCTATTGATATGAATTATGCTAAATTCTCTTCTAAAATCATTAGAAACAGAGAGAGAGAGAGAGAGTGAGAGTGAAAGAGAGAGAGAGAGTGTGAGTGAGTGAGTGTGAGGGTGTGGGTATGGGTGGGTGTGTATGTGTGTGTGTGTGTGTGTGAGAGGATGAGGGTGTGGGTATGGGTATGGGTGTGTGTGTGAGAGGGTGAGGGTGAGGGTATGGGTATGGGTGTGGGTGTGTGTGTGAGAGGGTGAGGGTGTGGGTATGGGTGTGTGTGTGTGAGAGGGTGACGGTATGGGTATGGGTGTGTGTGTGAGAGGGAGAGGATGAGGGTGTGGGTATGGGTATGGGTGTGTGTGTGTGTGAGGGTGAGGGTATGGGTGTGGGTGTGTGTGTGTGTGTGTGTGTGAGAGAGGGTGTGGGTATGGGTATGGGTGTGTGTGTGTGAGAGAGGGTGAGGGTGAGGATGAGGGTATGGGTATGGGTGTGGGTGTGTGTGTGTGAGAGAGAGGGTGAGGGTGTGGGTATGGGTGTGTGTGTGAGAGGGTGAGGGTGTGGGTATGGGTATGGGTGTGTGTGTGTGAGAGGGTGAGGGTATGGGTATGGGTGTGTGTGTGAGAGAGGGTGAGGGTGTGGGTATGGGTATGGGTGTGGGTGTGTGTGTGTGTGTGAGAGAGGGTGAGAGTGTGGGTATGGGTGTGTGTGTGTGTGTGTGAGAGGGTGAGGGTGTGGGTATGGGTGTGTATGTGTGTGTGAGAGGGTGAGGGTATGGGTATGGGTGTGTGTGTGTGTGTGTGTGAGAGAAGGTGAGGGTGAGGGTATGGGTGTGTGTGCGTGAGAGGGTGAGGGTGTGGGTATGGGTATGGGTGTGTGTGTGAGGGTGAGGGTATGGGTATGGGTGTGGGTGTGTGTGTGTGTGTGTGAGAGGGTGAGGGTATGGGTATGGGTGTGGGTGTGTGTGTGAGGGTGTGGGTATGGGTATGGGTATGAGTGTGGGTGTGTGTGTGTGTGTGTGTGTGAAGGTGTGAGTATGGGTGTGGGTTTTTTTTTAACTGCATGCCCCATTACATAGTAATACCACATGCTTTGTAATTTCAATTCATCAGTTTACAATATCTAACATATTATAATATACACGTGTTTAGCTATAATCTTCATACATACTATGATATTGTATAATATAATATTTTAATTGCAATCTGTCATGATTAGTTGGCATATTATTGTAGATCATTGAAGTTTATCGAGCTGATGAAACGGACGAATATTTGCAAATACTTGCTAACTAGCTTGTCATGAGTCGTAGGCCAATCTCCGCCAATGTTTCTTATTCTTTTACTCATTTCCTTTCTTTCTGTATATAATTTTTTGCATTGGAATACGACATGATCTGCAGTTTGTTCTTCTTCTCCACATGGACACATCGGGTTGTCTGAAAGTCTAAATCTGTGAAGGTATGCCCTCAGCTTTCCATGGCCAGTTACTATTGCTGTGAATTCTGGAAAGAAGGGAATTTTCTGTCGTAGTCTATTCTTCACTGATGGGAAGTAAGCCTTACTTATTGCTCCATTCCTTGAGTCTGTCCACTGTTGCTGCCACATTTCGATTCCTTTTTCTTTTTCCTGTGTTATAATAACCTCTTTCAGTACTCTATTGTAAATGATTTCCCGGTCTTCTGCTGCTGCTTGCTTTGTAAGTCTATCTACTATTTCATTCCCCTTTATTCCTGAATGTCCTTTAATCCAGCCGAAATGTAATTTCCAATTCGAACGTGCCAAATTAATTATTTTTGTTTTAATAAGTTCTATTAATCAATTTCTTTTGTAGTTGTTTTTCAATAAGTCTAAAGTAATTTTACTATCTATATATAATGCAACAGATTTGTCGTCTTCGTTCTGAATTTCTTCTATTTTTTCCAGTATTTTTAATATTGCGATTTGTTCCGCTTGATTGTTGGAACACTGGCTATGGAGTTTGAATTTCAGTTCGCTTGTTAGAGTGCCATTCTCGTATATAATTCCTGCTGCACCGACGTTGTCTCCGGATTTACTGCCGTCTGTGTAAGCCTCAATTGTACACTTAATACCACTTTCCACTTCGCGAATTTCAGGAATTTCTGAAGGATGTCGCCAAAATGTTAATTCCAGGGGTGCATCGTATTTTCCATTGTGAACTTTCCTTGCAATGTAGGTTTGTACTGTTTGTTCTATGAGTATATTGATTGGTAGTACTCCAGCTATGATACATGAGGCATCGTAAGAGATTGTCCGATAAGCTTTGGCAATTTTTATATTAATGAGTCTTTGTACTCTCCTGTATTTTGCGATATTCTTCTTTTTTCGTATTGCTTCTATCCATACCGGAGCTCCATACGTCATAACTGGGAGTAAAGCTCCTTCATAGATTGTTCTCAATGCTTTATAACCTAAACCCCATTGCAGTTTGGCTGTTCTGGCTAGCATATTGACAAGAGCGATTGATTTTTATACGGTATGATCTATATGTGCAGTGAAGTTAAATTTACTGTCTAGATATATTCCCAGATATTTAATTTCTTCAGTTTGGTCCAGCTGTTTATGATTCAGATAGATGTTGACATCCCTCTCGTCATTTCGCTTCCTCGTTATGAATAAAACTTTGGATTTGTTGTCGTTGAATTTTATTTTATTATCAATGGCCCAATCTTGGATTTTTATTATATCCTGATTTGCGATATTTTCTGCTTCTATTTTACATGACCCCTTTGTTAGAATAATAAGGTCGTCCGCGAAGGCAATCACTTTTGTTCTTCTATTAAACTTCAAATTTAGTAATGAATTGTACAAGACGTTCCAGAAACCTGGGCCACAACATGACCCCTGTGGACACCCTTTTTGAACGTCTTTTTCGGTGGTGTGTGTGTGTGTGTGTGGGGGGGGGGGGTGTGTGAGGGTGAGGGTGAGGGTATGGGATGTATGGGATGTATGGGGTGTGTGGGGTGTGTGTGTGTGTGTGTGTGTGGGGGGGGGGGGTTTGTTTTTGTTTTTCTTTTAATTTCAGAACTTCGAAAAATTGTATTAGACTTTTTTGTTCAAGAACATAATTCCTATCACCAGTAAAATTTTCGGTATCTATTATCTATACCGTTTACACCCTGTACAGTTTAAAATAATAGATTTTTTCGTACATGAAGTCTTTGACAAAAAATTTAAAACATAAAAATTATTTGAAATCTTATGCAACAGAAATATTTCAGATCCATTTACAGGCAGTAAATAAAATACATGAAAACAATAAAAATAAAAATTAAACTGCATTGCAAACTTATAAAATCTGCACACATTAAGAGATGCATAAGACAAGATTGGCCATAATCATCATCACACTTTAACAACTCAACTGTTTACAAATATGTTTCTAATGACAATGTTAAATCCTTATGTACTATATTTTAAATCCACATGGTTTATAAAAAAATATAGCCCTGGTGGTGCAGAATCTAACATTTTCAATGCACAATAAATTATGTCCTGTCAGATATAAATGTCTCTCAATTTCAAATCCTGACTGTATGATGGATGTTCCAACACTTTTCAGTGGAAAACTTCTAATAGTGCGTTTGTCATGTTGTGTGTGGTCAGGAGTAGACCTAACTGTGCAGAAGAATAACACAACTATTCATAAAATTATAATCATGGATGAATTACAGATAAGACTGATCAAGACGCACTCAGATCACTTATAAAATACCCAATGTGCAACTTTCAGAACTCAATTTTGTCATGATGAATTTTGTCTGAAGACGTCACTCAGGGACAGGGTGCTTTCACGTGCTGTAAATCTACAACATAACCTATTGACTTTACTTGCCTTTTGAAAGAACAAATGAGGAGGATTTTTTTATTATAAAACTATAAATTAACCTATTCATGTACTCACACTGACCAAATTCGAAGGCTGGTATTACATTACCAAAGTTCTTTGACAAAAAAAAAAAAAAATATGATAAAATATTTTATCAGAGATCTGTGATAAAAGGTAGAATTTGAAGTATATTATAAAATATTTAATCAAAGATAACCTAAAATTAAGGAATTAGAACCATGAGCCTCAATTGGAAGTGAAGTAAAATAAAATAAAATAAAATCTATTTTGATCACAGATCTTCAAATGAGTGAAGAACAGCACTATGCTTGTTTAGCTAAAATTAGTTCAAAGCATTACAATGTGCATATTGCTGAAAAAGAGAGAGAGAGAGAAAAAAAAGGAAATGCCTATGGATTAATTAAACCACAGATTGCAAGATGTGATAAGAAAAGTACCCATCAAAGTTATTACAAGAGCTACAATGTGAGGACTTGAAAAGTTATATGAATTATTTGAGAATGGATTAAGATAATTTTCAGTTTGTCCAGACTTGTGTACAGCAGCTAATAGTCTGTTATTTTTATGTACACTTCTCATCTTTCATTTTTTTTTTCATGTGTCATATAACATTTAATTTGCTTCATCTTCTCATATCAGCATTTTGGTCTTAATAACAGTCTAACAATATTTACGTTTGCCATATTAGTTTCAAGCTAGTCAGATATTTTATAAAAGGTAACAAGATGCACTTACATTTGATAAAAGATCTTTTATCAAATAAACTTTTATAAGAAACCCCATTGCTGGGTAACTTTTGGTGCTGGACCCCGGACCATTTCACCGGCATTATCACCTTCATCTCATTCAGACGCTAAATAACCTAAGCTGTTGATAAAGTGTCGTAAAATAACCTACTAAAATAAAAAAAATAGAAAAGAAACCCCATTGCACTGTCATATATTTTATAAAAGATCTTTGACATATAACTTTGAAAGTGTAATACCAGCCTAAACAGATCTAAATTAAAAAAATATATAATAATAATAATAATAATAATAATAATAATAATAATAATAATAATAATAATAATAATAAAATTCTGGATGACATGGCAAATTTTAGAACATGAAGATTACAATATAGTATTTACGCATTGAAGTCCAAACAAATTCTTTATTCTTTATAATTTCTCAAACCTACGTTATATGACAGGCTCACTTATCATGTCTACCTATTGTAATTCATAAAAAGTACTACATAGATAATACAGTATATTGTTCTTTGCTCTATTATAAATTCGCGCGAAATGCTATATCTTCTCTACTGAGCTTCTTTGACTTTGCGACCTTGACATAATTCTCACTTCTCTGTGAAGTGGCAAGCTATGAACATCAAATTATTGCACGAGCTAGTGTGATTAGTTGCAATTTAGTCTTTCATTTATTTAATTTTATATGTCTAAATTTTTTAATATTGTTCTTAGTTCCAGTAATTTAATAATAAATTTCTGCTACAAAATACGAAACAATGTAATAATAGCCTACGTACTGTAATATTGCATAACAATATTTTGTCTAACCAATTTTTATGTTTAATTTTCCATCTAACAGCTGCTTTCAAAATTTTAGTCATATTTGAATAAAAAAGAAAGTGTGACATCTTAGCCCAAAGATCCACAATATCAGCATCATTTACATATTTTGCACTTGTCAGAACAATGCAGGCCTACCTATATTGACCTTTATGGAATACTAAATATAAACTTCAGGGTCATGAGTGAGACTTGATTGCAGTTGCTACACTACTTGGTTCCGGCCATTAACCGCGAAAGTATTGTTACTGTGAAGTCATTAAAACATTCAACTGTAAAAAGGAACTAGTACCACTCCTGCCACTTGCCATGCTTCTAATGAACATAAAAAGTGAAACCTTTTTTAACATTAAGTACGCATAATGTACTGTATTAAAATCCAACTCGAATTCTGAAGCACTTGACTGCAGTAGGTTCACGGTGATATTACTTTCGCTCAGTCGTTTAATTTAAACATTTGACTGTTTTATATTGTACTATGATTAAAAATTAAATTTAAAATAATTCAAACATATAATTTTTCTCCTATATTTAATATCCCATTTCATAAATATGCCATTATTTATTTATGCTTGAAACAAGACGTGTTATCATGTCGTGATTAACCCAGAAAGAAAGAAAACAATAATGAGCGATATTAGTGTATGATCCACCACGGCTTGTTACAATATTGTCTCTCTTTTTCTGTCAAACCTGTTTTACAGCCCCTCACTCTCCCTATTTCCCCTACCATGCCCAATGGGCATAGCCCATATCTGTCTTAAACTAATGTATAACAGTTTACACTAAATTCTGATTGCCTGATTAATCCTACTGATGGAGGACTACTCACAATAATAGGCGTAAGTGCCAACACTATTTTGGTTACCTACTAGGAAGTAATACTGCTAGTTTTTATATATATATATATATATATATATATATATATATATATAATTTACAGTTGCAGCTCGTGGTTTGAAATTGAGGAAATGGCAAATTTTCAAGGTCAAGCGCAGGAGTATTTGTTTATTTATTTCTATTTGTTTATTCCCGTAGCTGGGAATTTTTAACAATAAGTTGTTATTATTATTATTATTATTATTATCTATTCTGATAATAAATCTGTAGCCGAAATTTTTCTGGTAATTTTCGATTTTCCAAAAAAAATTGGTCCTAACATATATAATTAACCACCCTGAAACCGAAAATAGCTTTTTTGAAATTTTTGTTTGTATGTCTGTCTGTCTGGATGTTTGTTACCTTTTCACGCAATAATGGCTGAACCGATTTATATGAAAATTGGAATATAAATTAAGTTCGTTGTAACTTAGAATTTAGGCTATATGGCATTCAACATATTTTATTCAAAAGGGGGGTTATAAGGTGGCTTGAATTAAATAAATCGAAATATCTCCCTTATTATTAATTTTCATGAAAAATATTACATAACAAAAGTTTCTTTAAAAATAATTTCCGATAAGTTTTATTCTGTGCAAAATTTTGGTAGGACTGACATTTAATTATATAAATGAGTTTCAAAATTACAATAACAACGCCATCTAAGGCGGTGTAATGAAATAAAAAACAAATGACTTCGTCTATAAGGCACCTTGGACAACAACAATCGAAAGCTATGAAACATAGCCTACAGAGAATGTTTATGTGTTTGTATGAAGTAATATCGGAAGATAAATTAACCAATTTGTATAATTAACTATTAATTCACCATTGGAAAGTGTAGTTTCTCTAGATGGACATAAGGCTATAATGTTATTACAGTAACTTCTGAGTGAATTGAGGGCAGATAAGATTAAAATAGCTTGTTATGCACAGAAAACTTGATAGGCTATTCTGTACATTCGTTTCCTGCATTTCCTAAAATAATTTTTATGACCAAATGAGTGGTCTCTGGATCAAAATGATCGCATTTTAATTTTTAAATACAATGTAAATTAAGTAACATAATAAACGATTTATCCTTCTATCAATCACGAATGTTCCCTGGATCAAATGTCCTATTTTAATTATGTAATTACTTTATATTTATTTCTAACGGGTGCAGCGGAGCGCACGGGTACGGCTAGTTATATAATAAAACGGGCACTTGATTACTTGACTTACCTTCATTCATTTGCTTGTAGTCGAAATCGGCCCTTCTCTCTTTGGATATATTACACACACAATTCACTGTTCTCAAATAAACATTCGCAAAAGGTTCTCACAATCACAAGTTCACAACCACATACATTAGTGATACTCGTATTACAAAGCAAGCCAAAACTAATTCGAATGTTAGAATTTCCGTTGTGTTGTTTTCCCTTCCCTGACGGAAATTTGAAAAACTTTCACTTTATGGGATACTGAGGATACCATTTGTGTCAATGAATAACTAAAGACTCCTTCATCTTATCATCGCAAAGTTATCTTAAAATGCCAATTAGGCCTATGACCTACCATAAAACGAATGAGAGGCAGACACGTAACCTCAAAAATGGAGTGTCAGACATTGTTTCTTTTCTCTTCTCCAAGAGAGATTTTTAAAACTCAGAGCTAGAAAATGTTGGCAACAACTCAGGCATAGATCTCTACACCTTAGCTGTACCCTTATTAGCCAGACTCCACTGGGAAACCACCCCGTCCTGTTTCTATTGTGCGGAAGGGACAGTAAAAGGTTGAGCCTTTATTACTTATAACCTATCTCAAAAACATGTCTGTACCAACAGTTCCAAATATATTGACCGTTATTAACAAACGAGCCGAGTAAAATTTCGATGTTTCTCCTCTATTGAAAATCTTTATTCTACTATTAAACACAAACAAATGTCAAGATTTTTCTAGAAGATTTTTATAGGGGCGGCTCCGCCTAAGAGCCTTTAACTACGAGCCGCTACTGGTAATTTATATGTATATGCATATTTATTGTCATCAACTTGTTTACATGTAGTCATGGTCCTCACATCTAGTTTAAAATAAAAGTTCAATAAAGAAATACTGCACAATGGATCTTTTGAATTGTGAGAAAATGTCTCTCAAAACTTATTCTCAATCTGTGTAACTGTCTAGCAAAGAATATGTATGTCAGGGATATCCAACCTGCTCAGTTTGCAGCCGGCCACACTCATGCTTGTTGATGTCATCCTTACAGTCATCAGTGAAGTGTGCAATCATGCGGAAGTCACTGAAGACGACCCACTCCAGTCGCTGAATGAATGCACGACAGGGCACACTCTTGATGCTCTCACGACGGTCTATCATGCAGGCCAGCAGCGCACCCGTTCGGCCAGTCACCTTGCAGTTCAGCAGCTTCAGATCATCCCCGCACGCATGCTGTGATGACTCCTGCAGGTTGTTGTCATCGAGCAGGTCCATTGTGTGTTGCCAGATCACATGCTGGCATTTGGGTTCAATGCTGCTCAGCTGGTTCGCCTGAACAATCACAGACAGATATCGAAAAAAGGGATTCTTTTATTATAGGATATCGCTTAATTTTCGTCAAGTTTGACAAACGATGACGTCACAACATGGCGGTAGTTACGTCACAACGCAGTGACGTCACAACATGGCCACCATAAACCAACACGACGAGTAAATAAAACTATCTAAAAAGAATAACCACATAAATTGACGATATCCCATTCTGGAACAGAGCCCATCCGCTCTTATCCAAAATAGGATATCAGCAAAACAATTTCACAACATCCCATTCTGGAGTACAACCCATTTGCTCTTATTCAAAACAGGATATCATCAACATGATCCCATTATCTAAAAAGCAATAATCACACAAATTGACGATATACCATTCTGGAACAGAGCCCATCTGCTCTTATCCAAAATAGGATATCATCAACACGATCCTGGTAGAGGGGTAGAGAAGGCCTGACGGCCTTATCTCTACCAGGTTAAATAAATAAATAAATACTAAATAAATAAATACTAATTATCTAAAAAGCAATAATCACACAAATTGACGATATCCCATTCTGGAGAGCCCATCCGCTCTTATCCAAAATAGGATATCAACAAAACAATTTCACAACATCCCATTCTGGAATACAACCCATCTGCTCTTATTCAAAATAGGATATCATCAACACGATGCCATTATCTAAAAAGCAATAATCACAAACTGACAATATCTCATTCTGGAACAGAGTCCATCCCTCTTATCCAAAATAGGATATCAACAAAACAATTTCACAACATCCCATTCTGGAATACAACCCATCTGTTCTTATTCAAAATAGAATATCATCAACACGATCCCTTAGGTGAAATTTCGGCAATTCGACACTATACACGGCAGAGAAAACGCACTTATATCATTGAATTCACAGTATTCGATCTCATGTCACTGAGATATCATCTCAACTAACCCTCTAACCTTCTCACATACGTCGACCTCATGTCACTGAAATATCACCTCAACTAACCCACTAACCTTCTCACAAATGACGACCTCATGTCACTGAGATATCACCTCAACTAACCCTCTAACCTTCTCACATACGTCGACCTCATGACACTGAGATATCGCCTCAACCCACTAACCTTCTCACATACGTCGACCTCATGTCACTGAGATATCACCTCAACTAACCCTCTGACCTTCTCACATACGTCGACCTCATGTCACTGAGATATCACCTCAACTAACCCTCTAACCTTCTCACATAAGTCGACCTCATGTCACTGAGATATCACCTCAACTAACCCACTAACCTTCTCACATACGTCGACCTCACATCACTGAGATATCACCTCAACTAACCCTCTAACCTTCTCACATACGTCGACCTCACATCACTGAGATATCACCTCAACTAACCCACTAACCTTCTCACATACGTAGACCTTGTTCAACCCTACGTTTCACTCCTCTTGGGCCAGCAACGCACTCCATAGCCAAACAAATCACCAGTAGCACAACTGCTCACGAATTGAACAAATAATAGAATGATTTACACACCATCCAAACACATGCTTTACCGGTACGCCATTCAAACCTCATCAGTACCAACCACCAATAAAATTTACACTTATACCAACCTAACCACCAGAATCCACAGCGACCTCTATATTTACCCGCAAACACAAAATGTAACCCTACTAACCGATTACGTCAATCTTATGACATCACCCCATTCCCCAATCTAGCTAACATATATTCTCATAAACATACTACCGATATCCTATAGTCATATAGACCCTCGAAAAAATACATTTCTCGAACATCTATATTACAAATTGTGTCAGGTAATTTTTATAGCTGTATTTTAACTCGAAACCCCAAAGCCACATTTACAATATTAGTACTAACTAATCTGATGAATAGCTCTCTCAATTTTCTTATAGTTCATCAGTCCCTTATACTGTTTCTTCTACAATAATAAATTAATAATATACACCATCTCATCTCATAAAATCTAATAGTAAGAGAATTTTCACGTTCAAATAAAATTATCTCCCTTACTTTTTCTATCACTTTTAGTTTTTTGTGCCAGTTGTACAGTGCGTCTATGCCATCATGCCCTTGATAATTAACCAGCTGAGATGGCAAGTGTGCTCGCGCAATTTAACTCGTTAAAAGTTAACAATGGAGCTTCATGCACAATAGCTGGTTCTCTGATGATCAATATCTGTCTTCTAATGCTGCACCAATTTTATTCAGTTTTTCCTTCATAAGAACACGCCACTTGTGTCGTCTTTTTCTGTCATTTACAGAACCTGTTTCATTGAATCTATTAAATAACTTTAATAGTTTTTCTAGAGGGTACTGGCCTGTCAAGAAATTTACTTCTGAATTTTCGCTTCGTTGAAGCACACGATTTTCTATTCTTTATGTACGTGTTGTATATGTAAATATATTTCCTTAATGAATATCTTTTTACCATGATAAAATGATCTATACTTGTTTTTTTGAAAGATGGGACATGACAGGAGCGTTGCGATCGGAAAAACCACTGAATGTCACATAGCGTGGTAGGCCTGTTGCTATGGTAACAACGGTTGAGTTGCCAAACTTACCATTCCCACATGGCAAGTGCTTAATCGATCTTTTGGCGACATTTATTGTGCACACAGTGTTAGCATTGGTACATTTCGTCTTTGATTGTCTGTCGATTTTTGTGTTGTTTTCCTACCTTTGCGTCAATTGTCAATGAATGTTTTAACGTCAGCCATCGTAACGTCAGTTGATACCTTCCATCAGCTGGCAGCGTGGTAGTCCATATTGGCAACATAGCACTGTAGTTCCAAGTTCGGCCGCTAAACTGTCATGTCCCATCTTTCAAAAAAACAAGTATATTCTCTTTCTCAGCTAAACGAATACTACCAAAGGCTAAGTTACAAATAAACTGTTTTATTTATAGATGTCGTAGTGTTGATATGAACGGAAATAGTCTTGACTAGCTGAGTCAGCATACATGTTGTCTTAGCGGCAGAAGTGTGGCCTCCCACTGTGCATGCGGCCGGTCAATCATCACGGGCATGATGGCGAAGACGCACTGTACTATCACGAACAAACAATGTAAGTCATTTACTATTACAGAATTGAATAAGCCCATGTGGAGATGCTAAACTTCCATCGAGCGGTATCTTTCCAGGTGACAGATAGGGGAATGCCAATCAGATATGGCAGTTACAGGAGAAATAAAATACCCAGGGTGACCAAAACCAGTCACTGCCGGTTTGTAGTGTTTGAAGTTGATTCTTCGAATTTTAAAGGAACAAAACACTGATTAAAAATAACTTCGCCTCCAGTAGGATACAAAGTCAACACCCTTACTGATAAAATAAATCAGGTTAAAAAAAAACATACGAAGAGCAGCTGGTGTGGAAGAACATATTGATGAATTGGAGAGAACATTGTCAACGAGAAGGAAACTGAATGAATTGGAGCTAAAACGATCATTCAAGATCAGATGAGATGGAAAGATCTTTGTAAATATAATATGGCAGAAGAGGTTCGAATTTGTAAGTAGGCCTATGTAAAAATTGAATAAATAGGGGTCTATAACAACATTTTTGTCGTCTTACAGTTTCATTCATCTGAATTGGTGAAATCAACATGAAACTTGCTGTAAATATTCTAGGTTGGGTTCGGTTAAAACTTCAGTTAGTGCTCAGAAATCTACCCAGTAATACTGAAGGTGTTCCAACCACTTAAATGTCAATATGCAATCATTGCAATAAAAAGTAAAAATGAGTCACAAAGATTAGATAGGCATTTTTTCTTCATACATATTACATGTTTTGCAACAATAAAGTTATTTTGTTGTGTTGGAACTTGGAAGTAATATTATCATTTGATGCGAGATTTATGAGTATTTACACTACGTCACAGATTAAAGACAACCACCATTTTGTTTCAGAGCTACATCTAAAAGTCAATCATCTATCATCATCCAGTCAGACATACCCACAATTTTCGACTGGCTGCAAAAGGGTTGTATTTGTCGAATACAGGGGGGGAGAGCCATTAATCCCTTCCCATTAAAGGCTTTAAGGAACCAACCTGGACAAATACTCAATGTCCCATCCCTACCTTCCCATGGTGCAGCTGTTAGTAAGCATAATTTTACAAGCTGAACTAAAGGGAGGGGCTACTCATCAATTAGCACTGGTCAGCTTCATGAGTTAATGACCGAATTTGGTATAATTTTCCTCTATTCAATACCTAATTCCCTCTTTACCCTTTCCTATCCAGTTCTCTGACTGAACTCTTACTTTCTTCGATCCCGACAGTATTAGAGCATTTGAGGCTTGGGGGTTCATTTTATTTTTCTTCCTACCCTGTCTACTTTTCTGTTCCTAGTGCTGACCTGTTATGGCACTAAAACTGTCCTCCAGTGAGTTAAAGAGGGAAAGCTGGTGATCAACAAGATCTCCCAACTAGGTCCAGTGGATCTGTCAACCAACAGCAGGTGTGGTCCTTCAGACATTCTGGGGGTTGTGTGTGGATGAAGTAGCTACCAAAACATTAAAATATGGTGTTAACTTAAATTGGCTACAACTTGCCATTTAGATTCGGAATACCTCAAAATCTGTGCTTTAGTGGCTGACCATGAGAATATCTTTGAAAAATATTGGAGTGCAAGAAGTCAAGTGATTTTATTGTCAAACGCCTGGCATTAGAAAACAACAACAATTTTCGAATGAAAGAAAACTGAGGCACTCACTGGAGCTCTTCCCTTTCATTTTCTATAGGCTATCCGAGTCATTTTACAAGTGCCAGGAAATGGCGTTTGAAAAATGTCATGATGTTACTGCAATAACCTCTAAAAATTTTCAAATATTTGCACTCCTGCTTTCACATAGGCCTATTTTGTAATGTATAACAGTAAGCTTATCATATGTCCCGTAAAAAATGGCATAGTCTTCTTTTTGACATGGGTGTTCGGCATCTCCATAATTCTTGTTGGGACGCGCAAAGTCCCGCATTTTATTTATTTTTATTGGGTTATTTTACGACGCTGTATCAACATCTAGGTTATTTAGCGTCTGAATGATATGAAGGTGATAATGCCAGTGAAATGAGCCAGGGGTCCAGCACCGAAAGTTACCCAGCATTTGCTCGTATTGGGTTGAGGGAAAACCCCGGAAAAAACTTCAACCAGGTAACTTGCCCCAACCGGGATTCGAACCCGGGCCACCTGGTTTCGTAGCCAGACGCGCTGACCATTACTCCACAGGTGTGGACTCCCGCATTTTAAGCAAACTTTATTTCATAATGTAAAAAAAAAAATTAATAATTCCGATACCTGACGTTTACTTCATACATTAATATTGAAAAGATTGTTTTGATTTGTATAAATGTTTGCAAATGTTTGATTTCCAATAGCAAACATGAATGATACTGTTAACCTTCAGGCCCCCCCTCCGTATAAAGAAGAAAAAAAAAGTCGATTTCAAATTTTTTCTATGATCTTCCAGCTCGTAAATTAGTCTCATGGTAAGTTACATACAGTAAGTATTACAGAAACTTAAATTATTTACAAAGACTGTGGTTTACTTATGTCGGTTTTGTTCTAAAGTAAAACCATGAGAAACCATAGGTATACGTTTATTTTGACTTCATTAATTTCAACATCATACGTATAATAAGTAGGCTATATGGTACGTTGCCCCAGTAATTTCTCCTGGACCTCTCACAGTATTTGTAACACCCCGTGGTTCTATTCTTCAATAACTACAAAGGTGAAACTTCTAGGGACATTTAACTTTGTATTCTCTAAGCACATAAACGAAAAGGGGGTGTGACTGTTTTAGCATCTCTAAATTACGGAAGAATTCTGCGTTCGTGTGTTCTTATAAATAACTTTTGGCGGATATTAAAATAAATATGCCGCTGAGTATACACTTTCAAACGTTAAGATGTTAATGGTTTTTTTTTACAATGTTCTATTCACTAACCTTAAATGATTGAACACATTCCAAAACAAATAAATCATCACTGTTCGGTGGCAGTTGTCCACATAATCGTTTAATATCGTTCGTACAATCTGCTTCTTCTATCAATTTTTTTCTAATGACGCCACGTTTATTCCTAATGTTTATATCTTTCAAATTTATTTTGCTTGAATCGTTTCGTTGCCAGTCCGTACGAAGTACACTACTATCAAATCCAAGCACGATGTTAACGATATAAAACAACACAAAAACCACTAATAATATGCATGCTGACGTTTTGCACTTCTCCATTTTTATTCTGGCTTATTACGTTTCAAATATTCTTATCTTTTGAAGCTTAATCACACTAATATTGACATATACATATCACATCTCCTTGGATGACAATGATTACATTTATTTCCATTTCCCGACACATCAGTGTCATCAGTGACCACATCTATACTTCCAGTGCTGCCAATCCTGGAAAAATTTCCAGTTGTACGAAAAATTACTCAGGAAACTCAGGTGCAGATATAATTTACCATAAGATAGTTGCCCATAAGAACAGATTTGCCCAAAGAACATAGCAAATTATGAATACAAAAATAATAATTCCAATAAACAACATAATATACGAAAGTTTCCGATATAAGCCAAACAAAATATATATTTAATATTATAATTTCTCATCACTTCACTGTTCTTATAAATAATGTTCTGCACCTGATAACGTAAAGTATAACAATAAAAAGTATAATAAAAAGTGAATCAATTAATGTAAAGTCCATCGCTGTGGAGTAACGGCTAGCGCGTCTGATCGTGGAACAAGCGGGCCCTGGTTCAAATTCTGGTTGGGACAAGTTACCTGGTTTGGGTTTTTTCCAGGGTTTTCCCTCAATTGAGGCAGAATTGCTTAATAACTTTCGGCGTTGGACCTAGGACTCATTTCACCATAATTAATTCACATATCTATCATCATTCGCACCATGGCTCAGGTTAAGTTCATGGTGCAGTGCGGCCATTCGACTACCCTATCATTCACAGAATAGGAGTGGTAAGTACAATAAGCCTCAGGTTGCAGTGTAAGCCTTCGAGTCCCTCCTCCATACCAGAAAAAATAAATAAATACCGGTACATAAATAAAACTGAAGATCGGAAGAATGAATTCTACTAAAGTTTTATGTAAACACTCATGGAGTCGTGGACTCTCCAAATTGAATTATTAATTTAATTTGTAACATTAATAATAAATCTAAATAAAATATTTTCGAAAACATGTCTTTGGTTGAACCTACTGTAGACATTTTCATTGTTTCACACGAAAAAATTAGTACCATATCCTATTTTTAATTATGGCACTTTTGTCTTATAATTGGAATATTTGATGCACCCAAAAAATCGAGTATTGGTATTTTTATACTTACTTATGGGTTTTAGAGAACCCGGAGGTTCATTGCCGCCCTCACATAAGCCCGCCATCAGTCCTTATCCTGAGCAAGATTAATCTTGTCCCTACCATCATTTTCCACCTCCCTCAAATCCATTTTAATATTATCCTGCCACCTACGTCTCGGCCTACTTAAAGATCTTTCTCCCTCTGGCCTCCCAACTAACACTCTATATGCATTTCTGGATTCACTCATGCCCTACCCATCTCAAACGTTTGGATTTAATGTTCGTAATTATGTCAGGTGAAGAATCCAATGGGTCCAGTTCTGCCTTGTGTAACTTTCTCCTTCTCCTGTAACTTCATCCCCCTTAGCCCCAAATATTTTCCTAAGCACTTTATTCTCAAACACCCTTAACCTCTGTTCCTCTCTCAAAGTGAGAATACAAGTTTCACAACCATACAGAACAACTAGTACCGGTAATATAACTGTTTTATAAAAAAATTCTAATTTTCTGCTTTTTGGGAGCATACTGAATGATAAAATCTTCTCAACTGAATAATAACACGCATTTCTCATATTTATTTTACGTTTAATTTATATCTGGTAAATGAAATAAACAAAACTAATTTGAGTGTCATTGATACAAATCCGAAAGACGTCTGAGAACATAGCCTACTAAAAATTGCAAACAGATTGATATCATTTAACACGTAATTTAAATTGACAGAAAAATACTAAGGGTCCCAGGGATCACTGTTATGCATTCTAGGCCTAAGAATGCTTCAAATTGTACCTTCAGTAGAATACACAGAAACACAAAGAGAAAACTGGAAGAACCATGTCAACAGGATAGGCAACCAAAGAATTCCCAAAGCATTCCTCTGCAACAGACTCATTGAATAAGGTCAATTGAATCGATTTTTGTTCTTAGTTATAAGTTTTGAGAAAACTGCAAAAAGACTGTCTGCAGCTTAAAAATATTGGATGTACGTTCTTACGTGAATTTTACATATGAAATAAAAAAAATTCTAGATATTTTAAAGAAACATTGAATTATATTTGAGACTGCCAGAATGCCCTAAAGTTCGTGGACATGAGTTGTTTCTCAAATACTCAAAATGTTTTCAGTAAAAAATAATTCGAATTTATTTTGTAAGTTAATGAGAATAAAAGCTATTTAAGTACAGATTTAATACATAATGTATTTTGTCCTTCATATTACGAAATGAAAAGTTCTAAAAACGTTTTAAAGTGAAAAAACAGATACCGTATCTTATTGAAGTTTCACACTATAGCTTCTAAAGTGCGCCATCTCTGTTACGACTAGACGAGAAAAATATATCTTCATAATATATTTTAATTTCATCTTCTTCAAGGAAAAACTGTCATGACATCACTTGAAATAAGGTGGACAAGTCTACTTTCTTCTACAGACGTGCAAATACACGTATTAATGTCAGAAACACAGTAAACTTATTTTGGCTAAAAATGTGTGGTTTCTCAAATAACAGATTCAATTGCATGCCCTGCTAAAAGGTGGACTGAGTCCATAACAGGCCACATGGCCTATACCTGTTTTTTCTAAAGATGGAACATGATATTAGCGCTGCAATTGGAAAAAAAAACCAACTGAATGTCACATAGCATGGGAGGCCTGTTGTTATAGCCACAATGGCTGAGTTGCCAAAGTTACATTCTCACGTGGTGAGTGCTCAATAGGTCGCTTGGCGACATTTGTTGTGTACACAATGTTAACATTGGAATATAAAGTATGTATATGCTTTCAAGTGTTAATTATACATACTTTATATTCCGAAGTGATACAGTGTTAAAAGCTGTGTAATCAAGATGTACAATGTTAGCATTATTATGTTTCGTCTTTCATTTTCTGTAGATTTTTGTATTGTTTTTTACCTTTGCGTCAATTGTCAGTGAATGTTTTAAAGCCACCCATCTAACGTCCTCACATCAGCTGACTGCATGGCAATCCATTCTGACAACGTAGCACTATAATTCCAAGCTCAGCTGCTTAACTGTCATGCCCCATCTTTCAAAAAAGCAGGTATAATACATGTATGCAAGAAAAAAGAAAAAGAGGGAGAAGATGATGATGATGATGATGATGATGATGAAAATCAACACAATGCTGATTTGCTTCTTATAATAGTAAAGATTTTTTTTTTTTTTTGCGATACTTTGGTTCCCTTTCTTGCCAGGTGATCGGCCTATTCGTTTCTCACTAATCCAATGTATGAGGGGAGCCAGTGAAGTACTATATTTTGTTACCTTCTAAGCATTGTTAGCAGTTTCCTACTTTCTGCTATTGATAGGTACGGTATTTGATGCTATTGTTTCTATAGCTGCTTTGGAGTCTACCAGAATAACTGCTTTGCTGAAGTTATGGATTCTGGTCATTAAATTTAGTAATGCTACTTCTATAGCTTTAAATTCATCTTTGAAAGCTGATTTACCTTCGCTTATTGGTATGTAGTGTGCGAATTCTTTGCAGTAAACTCCCGCTCTAGCATATCCTTTGGTATCTAGTCTTGAACAGTCAGTATAAACTCTCTATCTGGTTCAGGATGTCTCTCAGCTATTGTTGCTAGTGCCATTTGCTTTAGTTGGGTTGAGTTCGTATAGACTTTTTTCCAGAGAATTCTTGAAGTTTCAGTTGGTAGTTGAAATTCTGGTAATCCATATGATTGACTGGGGAAGGTGTTTTGTCTACGACCTTGGTAATATTGTTTTTCTCTAAGATTTCTTTGTTACTTATTGAAAGGATTTTTTACTTTCCAGGAGGTTGTCTGTTATGTCTTTTGAGTTTCCTGTCATTATATCACTTGGTTCGAAATTATATGTATTAATAACATTTTTTTAAATTTAAACTGTATTTTGAAAAAATCACTACTATTCTTCCTACACATTTAAAAATGTTTGCCTGAAATTTACTCCAAACACCTTTCAAACTCCCTGAAACATAACTAGCTATTTATTTTTATACATTATTCTTCAAGAACTAAGAAAAATTATTTTATATAGTAAAATATAAAAACAGAAAAAAATTGTTATGTCTAGGTGAAAAAAAACATATTTCCCTAAAATATATTGAGGTTTAAGGAAAATATAGATAGCAAGTTTTATAAAAAAAAAAAAAAAAAAAAAAAAAAAAAAAAAAAAAAAAAAAAAAAACATACACATAGTACAAAATTGGTAGGAGTAGCATTTTTAGTACAGAAATATGTGAGAAAAATTCAAATAGAGAAAATCGAGTTTAAAGTTTAAATGGCCAACCAGAGCATGCAACCTTTCTTTTGAAAATGGCGGCTGAAACAGCTGATTGAAGGGACCTATCTGCTTGAAAATTTGTGAACCATGTAATTTCTTAATGTTAATAAAAATTGTTCAACAAAATTGGCAAAATTTCACCTTAGTGTATCCTTAAAATAATTCAGTCCCATTGTTTGAGGCACAATGCATGTTACTTCGAATTAAACAGAAAACAATTCAGTCCCATTGTTTGATTCACTATGCATGATACTTCGAATTAAACAAAAATTAAAAAATTCAGTCCCATTGTTTGATGCACTTCGAATTAAACAAAAAAAAAAAAACAATTCAGTCATTGTTTGATGGAGTATGCATGTTACTTCAAATTAAACAAAACATAATTCAGTCCCATTGTTTGATGCACTATGCAGGTTACTTCGAATTAAACAGAAAACAATTCAGTCCCACTGTTTGATGCACTATGCATGTTACTTCGAATTAAACAGAAAACAATTCAGTCCCACTGTTTGATGCACTATGCATGGTACTTCGAATTAAATAATTTTGAAAGAATTTTATACTGTACAAGAGTTTTTGTAGATCATTTCTTCATATTGTTTGCTGAAATGAAAACAAGTCACAGCTGAGGCAGAAATGTTTCAGGAATTTATTCACTGTCCATACAGAGATATGGGAACAAATGCTGATACAGTGGAACCCTGTAACCTGTGGGCAAGCACACACACATGTGCACATGCACACACAACACATTGCACTCCCTGGACAAAATAAAACTATGCAAAGATGTCTGATGAAACAAGTGTGCCTTCTCATTTTCTGACTAGAAGTTCCCTCAGGTACTGACAGCCCAAGAGACAATGACGAAGGCTCAGATCTGCGGGTGAGAAGAAAGAAAGACTGACAGATGCGAGCATGCTGCACAAAAGCTGCTTAATCAAGTCATAAAATCTGGCATCAAATACAGGATGTATACACCAAATACTAGCACTCATGAATCAGTACAGTGACACGGTTCAGTCACAAAATTCTACTTACAAACTCTGAGGACGTACCTCAATGATAAAACCAGACCGAAAATGTCAAAAGAAGTAGTCTTCCAGGTCTCATCATTTCCGAGAAATAAGCTCAAAGAATAAGTCAAATTATAACGCCATTTTCAGCCTGAAGAGTGACAAAACAGCAACTGATACAGACAACAGAAGGTATTGTGAATTTCAAGTTACGCGCATAATGACAAGAAATGACAATAACAATGTTTTGTTTTTTGATATCTCGAAAATGATGAGACGTGGAATACTTTTTTTTAATTAACATTTTCAACAGTTTTTCTGCAAAACAGATCCCAGAAGCATGTAGGCCAAATTTCGTGAGTCAGTGTAAAGTACATCATTTACATTATCCAACCATTCTACTAATTATGTAATAATGAATATTTTGAATGATACATGAAGAGAACAGAAATTATATACACCCTGTAAATGTAAAGTGCTACTACAAAAAATACTTAAAAAAATACAGAAAGTTTGGTTCAATTACACAAGATGTTTCAAAAGTAACGCATAATTGCAATTAAAATTTAGTTAAGAAATTGGGGAAAAAAGCTCAAACATGTCAAACCTTCTGTTTAGAAAGAAATATTTTTATGGAAACAAAATATTTTTGCAACTATTATTGTGCAAGTTACGACGTCATCGAGAACGTTTTTAAATGACACCCTATAGTTGTTTTTAATATCATCTGAAAGAGCACAATTATTCTTTTTGTACTCCAGAATTATTAACAGTCTTTACCGTTAATGAAAATCGTGCATATATGACACATTATTGTACATTATTACCATGCCAACTAAAACGTCATGACTTCTATTAGGAGGGTATAACTTGTGCCATAAAGTTATCATTATGAAACGATATGCCACATTATAATATTTAATACATTATTGCTGTCATAGCAACCTCTTTCTTCATAGACAATGATATCAAACTACCCATCATTACAAATCTCATGTTATTTCTTTATTAATTGTTTTATAATGCTGTCATACAAAAAGTAATGTATGGAACATATTTATAGTGTTATACAGTTATTGCACTCGTCAGAATTAGAAAATTCGCTTCACTTGTTCTCTAAAAATTGACTCGTGCCATAATGTATAACATTATGAATTTGTTTCATAAGATACCATTCTATCACTTTGCAATATTAATTGTTTTATACAGAAGCATGGTTACTATGGTAACAGTTTAATTGTTGATGCATTTTTGTTAGTTATGAAAGCAGTTTTACTGACGAAATCAAAATAAAGCAAGATGTTCGTAACAGAAAATGATCTTTTCATGTCTCTGGCATTTTCACGTTCTCTGAATTTCTCTTCTATTCTACTCATTCTACTGAGAAGTAGGTGGCCGATTCGGATGAGTTTTGTTAAAAGATGTGTATACTTTTTGTCGTGTATGTCTTCTGTTACCAAACTCTATCATCATCGTCATCGACATCGTCATTGTCGTCGTCGTTGTCGTCATCGTCATCATCATCAGAATTTCGAGTCTCTTCTTTTCTGTTAAGAACATCTCGTTTTACGTTGATTTCATCCAATAAAACTGTTTTCATAACACAAGGACTAACAAACAACTAAACTGTTACCATAGTAACCATAACCATAGTGCTTCTGTATAAAACAAATGAAATATGACGTAACAAAATATGCTTTTTCAGATGTTATTAAAAAAAACCATAGCGTGTCATTTAAAAATGTTCTCGATTACGTCATTAACTCACACAACAATACTGCAAAAATGTTTGTTTCGATAAAAGTATTCCTTTCTAAAATATAAGGTTTGATATCTGAGCTTTTTGTTCAAAATCCAATCATTCCATTTTAATTGCAATTATGCGTTACTTTTGAAAACCCCTGTATAAGAAACAAAAGCTCGTGATGAAACATGGAATGGGCCCTGAGAACAGGGCGTTCCTCTTAAAGCTAAGGTGCGAAACAACTCAAATCAAAGATAAATTATCTTACATATTGTAACAGAACATAATGTGGTCCTACTTCATTCGACAAAAAATTATTTATAGAGGAATAAAGCTGAAAATTAGTATTAAAGAAGCAGTGCTGTATCCTGAGGACTACAATTTGCACTCAAATCTTCCAGTCAAATGGTTTAACTTAAACGAGACAGTGCAGTATTACTACAGTCATACCTTGCTTAATGATAGGAATGTGTTCTTTAAAAATGCTTTGTTAATAGAACTACAATTTTGCTGAGGGAAAAGTAATATGCAAAATATAATGATGGATCCAACATACAAAAAGTGCACATTTTTCACACACCAATAAAGATTTAATTCTCTATTCATTTCACGTAAATGGTCAGATATCATATACCAGACAAGTGATGGAAGATATGGCAAGATCAGACACTTCCTCGTGGAAAATACTATTTTATTCACCGCAAATTTAACTTTCAAAGATTTGAATGGGCACATGGAAAGCTCATGCATTATCATGAAAGTAAAAGGCAAAACTTTAATTGAAAATAAATAATAATACGGATTAAGTGTTTGCGTAGGCTTCCGCGGCTGGTGTACATGGTGTGTGGATAAGCTTCAGGGCTTCTACCGCGTTGTCTTGGTGTTATTGGCTGACGTTTCGACCGCAGTGTTGTGACCATCTTCAGAGCAGTTGTTGGATAAGGAAATAGTCTGCCAGCTCTTATATATATAGTAGTCTCGATGGGGGGGAGTACTTGCTGTGATAGGTCGTAGGTTCTCCTTCTGGATCTGATTGGTCCTACGTTGTCCAATCCGGTTGAGGTTTGTATGAAGGGGAGTATGAAGGGACGTTATGAGGGCCAGTATTTAATATGAATACTCCCCTTCATACAGACCTCAACCGGATTGGACAACTTAGGACCAATCAGATGCCAGAAGGGGAACCTACGACCTATCACAGCAAGTACTCCCCCCCATCGAGACTACTATATATATAAGAGCTATAAGACTATTTCCTTATCCAACAACTGCTCTGAAGATGGCCACAACACAGCGGTCGAAACATAAGCCAATAACACCAAGACAATGCGATAGAAGCCCTGAAGCTTATCCACACACCAATCATACGGATTGCTTCACTTCACAATCATCTCACTGAAATAATGAAAGTTCCTTTTACTGAGAAGCTTTGCTAAAATTTTGATTCATTTAGTGATCAAATTTCTCGTGGAATAAAATCTTTTTCATTAAATTCTTAATTCTACATCAAATATTGTTTCGTGAGTTCTTGCAATAGTTTGTGTATTATCTTACCTGCCTGATAAACACCCCTACACAGCTGTCATCACAGAGCTAGAGAGCGGTGTTTATCGAATTTTGCGAAGTATCCTTATTTTATATATATTAAAAGAATAAAATGTTATAAAAAATAATGAAGTCTGAAGAGAAATACAGGGTGATTTAAAAAAATGATAACACTTATATGGGTCATTCAGTTGATAATTATATGACTGTACTGAGCCCATTTCTGTATTAATTTCTTTAAAATACACATACTGTCCACACTTCACGAGATTATCTCTGCGAGGGGGAATGGTCCTTGCGGGGTAAAAGACGAGGGTAAGGAAATGTACAATAACTCAGGGCGTCTGAAAGAGCAGGTAGATGAGGGTGGTGCCATTGACTGGCTGGGACAAAGTTCAGTGACACTCGACCTGAAAACGTTGGTTTTGCAAACTATGCAAGCATTTTAGTTACTGTTGAGATTTTATTGTAAGATGTTGGTGTTGTGAATACTGTGGATAACAGGTGTAGTTTACATTAAAACATTCTTAAGTCAGATTTTAATTTCTTAAGTTAACTTAAATATTGTGTCAGATTGGCTGCATTACGCTTTAATTAGGCAATTATCTTAAATTAGTAATTTAGTTAGACAATGACTTACGAATTTGTTTAGTCAGTGAAATATTTAGTTAAGTAGTTTTAAAGCGAAGTAGAGTTGTTTGATTTCAATAGTATCACATATCAGTTACCATAATGTTTACAAAGTGTAAAAATGGAAAAACTACAGTATACATAGTGAAGCACGACAAAGTATAGCGAATGTAATAAAGATGTGTGATGAAGAAGCAAGGCAGAAGAGGTTATTGTGTCCTTTGATGAATGCTACAGAATGGGCTGCTAAATACGCAGTATTTATGAATTTTTTGTAATTTAATACTAATACTAATTTCATTTACACTGACTGACTTAATAATATTCTCATAATGTCAACATTAAATTATTGAAACTTACAATAACTTCAGTTAACTACGGGCATGACTTCGAGAGGGGAACAAATTAAAACTTTAGTTAGCTCAAAAGTATATATGAAGCTTTAATATTTCATTTAAATAACATGCAGCATTATACTCGTAAAAATTTTAATTTGTATATATTAAAAAAAATCTTAATACATTAAATAATTAAATTAATAAATTAGATTATTATTATTACTATTATTATTATTATTATTATTATTAATTACTATATTGTAAACCAAACATATAATATTTACTTTGACTGGTGTAGTATAACACTGTCATTGAATAATTGCTTTCCGTAATTAACTTAATTATAGATATTAAATGTATAATAAGTAGCCTGTATGAATTAATAATCTGGATATAAAGTTAATGTTTTACTGAGGGACAATGTTTTCACTGTAGTTGATAGCGAAAGTTTAGAGCACACAAACCCGGTTCTGTCTCGATGTTTGCTTGTGAGAGTGGGGGGAAACCTTGCATTCCTTGCTCAGATCATCTGGTGAAATGTGGACAGTAGTAGGTCATGATATTTCAAGGATGCCAATGAATCTATTTGATTTTTTTTTGTAGAAATGGCTACAATATTGATCTTGGAGCAAGGATGGGGGTGTTTCAGTCTCCAATCAGTTGACTATGATGGAGAACACGTGGAGACCAACTAAAGTCAGTTGTGTAATAAATGTTTGTTTGAATCATAATATATTCACCCGTATAAGAGTTAATATTTTTTCAATCACCCTGTATATGTCAAGTAAATTGCAATAAAGAAGAAAGGGACAAACTGTTAGGAATATTGTTGATAATATTTGTAATTATCAGTTACATTGGAGAGAGCACAAACTGAATGGATCCAGATCGTTTCCCCATCTTGGCTTTTCTATAGCAACCTAACTCAAGGGAAAGAAAGATTTGGGAAGATTAAGAAGACAGTGGCAAGATTAGGGTCATATTTGTGAATTATAAGAAACAGGACAAAGTTATAATAGCGGTAATTTGGTTCATGATGATGAAGATGGCGATCGTATTTTAAACACTGGGAGACAGGAAACTCATTTCTATGTTCTAAATCAATTATGCTCGAAACTAGGTTTGCCGTGAAAGCGTAAGGGTGCAAAAATACAGCACGTGTTTATTGTTATGATGCACCCCACGCTGTAATTCGTGGAAATCGAAGCTGCTCATGCTTGTCTCCAACAATCTCGTGTCCTTTAATGACACTGTTACTGCTTTATAAACAGTGAACCATTTTGTAACAAATCTGATGTAAATGAACAAATCTGGAACAGTTATCACAATTTGAGTGCATGGTTCATTCCTCAGGAGCAAGCAGTCCAAAATAACCGACTTCTTTGTAAAATAATCACATGATATTAAAATAAATGCTATTGCAGATGTTATTAAATATCATTTCAGCTATACGTTTTTTCCTTCAGACTCTCATAAAACTGTATAAAAAAAAGCTTCACTGTATCATTATACTGGGTGTTCATTTCAAAGTGTGTCATGACGTCACTGTTGATGAGTCAGCGATTTGAAGCGAGTTTCAGCTTTTATGTCAGAGAAGTTGCCTATTAATCAAGGCGTTCAATCTGAACTTGAGAACGTGTACAGTATAACTTGAACGTCGTAGCAACAGATGGCGGTCTGTGTGCTACCATAACCTCTTTCGAAATGTGTTTTGCTTGGCCAAGTTGTACGCAGGGTATTTGTTATCATCGGTTGCCACAACATTTCACAACACAAATCAAATGCTCCGTGTCCATGCTGATCATCGAAATTAATGTCAACAAATATGTAAGTAATCGTCTTAACCCTCTCCCCATACCTCGACAGTAAGAAAAAACTTACCTCAGTACATGTTTCGAAACAGTTCACATTCCTGCCACTACCGGCGTTACCGTATGTATCGGTAAGTACTCTTCAGAATGAATGCCGTACTTTCTAGGCAACTTCTCTGGCATATAGGTAATACACCTCTGCGGAAGTGTAGGAAGACTGAATTCTCTAGGCTCATCGACTAGCCACATGATGGCATACAGCGAACCATGACACACTTTGAACTGAACACCCAGTAGTATCTCAAAACAGTTAAACAATTTAAACAATTTTTTGACAAATACACTGCATCATGACATTTTAAAGCAAGGTATGACTGTACAAATTACAAAGACACTGCAGCTTTCCGCTGACATCTTGTCACACATCGTCTCTGGAAAGGTCACTATAAAAATGTTTGGCACTTGTACTGAACTGGCTGGAAGTGTCCACAGCCTCCTGAGATGCGGGCGGGCATGTGTGCATGGGTGTGTCTTTTCAACTCTTTACAATTTCAATATATATGTATAGATATATAATATATTTATATGTGTATACTTTAACAGTTAAGTTAGAAATTCTATAACAACAATATTTGGCTTAATTATCTTTTGTACACTTGAAGGTATCCTATGTGCACCTTCATGCATCAGGCATGTACGAGACTTACAAACAAATACTGTAAGCAGCATTTCATCCTTTTAAAAAACTGAAAGCAAACATTACCCATATTATTACAAAAGTCCACAGCTGTAGTTCAATACAACATAAACGGATATAAGTTTAGATAAGTATTGTACAGTCCACGTACATAGAACAGAGCAGTCACAACTTTTACAAATTGACATGAGTTTTTTGGGCATATACACAAAATAAACCTAGATACACTTTCAATTTTACACATTATTAGTTGTAGGAATGTTATACCTTCTGTACATAGCAATACAGTAGAACTTGTGGTGGGGTGTGATCTGAAGACCTGTGATTTTGTCGCTGTAATAGGTTTGTCTTTTAGAAAAAATGAAGGAATTTTGTATCCCAATTCATCTGCTTTTTATCGATTTTAAGTGTGCCTAAGATAGTATTAATAGGGAAAGGCTCTATGTGGCAATGGAAGAATTGAATATCCCAACTAATTAATTAGAATGGTTAAATTGCTAATGAGTAACACATACAACCAAGTTAAAATACAGAACCTAACATCGAAACCATTCCAAATACACAATGGAGAGACCAGCCTCATGGTCTAGTGGTCAGAGCTTCTGGCTATAGTTCATGAGGTCCTGGGTTCGATTCCCGGTGAGAGCACAGGAATTTTTCCTTAAAGGGGAGTATTCCTGTGTTCGTCCATGGTCTGGAATTTAGGTTAAGTTTAGATTTAAGACCTCTCCTGGCACTACATTATCATAATCATTCTAACACATCATCGGGGTAATGTAACTCCGCCTTCCAGGCGCCCCAACCTCAGAAGTGGGTTACAACTAAGCCACGGCCAGGAGAGAAGACCAGAAATGTCGAAAGACAACCTGGTGGCATTGGATTAAAAAATACACAATGGAGTTCGTCAAGGAGATGCATTAGCATGCCTCCTATTCAATATTGCATTGGTAAGTGTCGTCAGGAAGTCTGAAGTGCAAACACGGAGCAACATTTTTTATAAATCCACACAAATATTGGCTTTTGCAGATGACATTGTCATTATTGGCAGATTCATGAAATATGTAAAGGAAGTGTTCCTTTCCTTGGAACAGGCTGGAAAAGAAATACGCCTCATCATCAATGAGAGGAAAACAAAATATATGTTGGCAGATAATGGAAAGATAGGTGACAAAATAGACTGCCTGCAGATATCAGACTATAATTTTGAGAAAGTTGACAACTTTACATATTTAGGATCAGTGGTCACTAGCAATAATAACATGTCCAATGAAATCTCTAATCGATTAATGAAAGCAAACAGAGCATATTTCGGCTTGAAATATCACTTTAGTTCCCATGCTCTATCCAGGAAAGTAAAAGTTATTCTTTACAAAACATTAGTGAGACCAGTTTTGACATATGCGGCAGAAACGTGGTCAATCTCCAAAAATGATGAAAAAAGATTGGAGATTTTCGAAAGAAAGATTCTGCGAAGGATCTATGGCCCAACATTTGAGGAAGGTCTCTGGAGGAGGAGATGCAACTATGAATTATATAGACTTCTAGGAGAGCCAAATATAATCAATACGGTTAAAACTAGCAGATTGAGGTGGGCAGGACGTGTAATACGCATGGACCCAAGTGAACCTTGCAAAAAAATTGTAATAGCAAATCCGGGAGGTCAGAGAAGACGAGATCGACCGCACTTGTGGTGGATTGATGGAGTGGAAGAGGATGCCAGAAAGTTGGTGTGCAAGAATTGGAAGGCTGCTACACAAGATAGAGACGGATGGCGACAATTACTAAGGGAGGCCCAGGCCCACCAAGGGCTGTAGCACCAATGATGATGATGATGAATAGGTTTGTCACTGGTTCTGACTATATTTCGAAAATCACAGCTCTGAGAAATTGCTATCTCCGACCAAAATGTGACTCATAGTGATGGCGACTGATGTATGTATATGTGACAGCTCCAGTCAGAAGATTCATGCTAACTTGAAGGACAAGATAAGTAGGATCTAATTAATTATATCTTAATCAAAAGATTAACGTCAGCAAGTCTTTGATACTCAAGCTATGTCCACACAACGCTGAACGCACTGCTATATTCTTCCATGAATGATTCACCAAACCATTCGTAAATAGGGTTGCCAACTGTTTTTGAAGAAAATACGGGAGGCTAAGTAATCTACAACATTTCACGTACAAAACTGACACATTATTCAATTCAGTTAGAGGTACTAAAATACGGCTTTATTATATTTTACTCTTAGGCAGTAGGCTTAATTTAAGAATATTTTGAGACATTTTGCCTCACTTAATAGTTTCAAACAAATTGTAAAAATTCCCTACATGAGTAGTTGAAGTTAACTGTGATTCGCAGTTCTGATTTGATTAGATGTATTGTGCTCCTGTTTCGACATTGGTTCACTTGAGTTTTGCCACCTGGTATGCTTACAGCACAACTCATTAGTTTTTTTTTTTTTTAATCTGTAACTCTAATATTGTTTGATTTTGAACTACTGAGCCCTAAAATTATTTCTGGCAAGTATTACCTTCTATAGAGATGCACTGAAGATGCACATTTCAGTGCATGTCTGTAGCAACAGAATCCATCATATAAGTCACCTTCAATCACGGAAAAATTAAATGTTTCAAATAGATTTTTACATTATGTAAAAATACAGGAGAAAAATGCTAGAGAAGAAGAAAAATACGGGAGTCAGGAGGCTGTTAAAAATTAGGGCTAAATACGAGAGATCCCGGGACATATGGGAGGGTTGGCAAACCCTATTCATAAACATTCTTGGGTGAATATACACGCCAATACATCGCAATAACACTGCTCAGTGTGCAATTGTTATACTCGCCACACTAATCAGCACTGTTGATATAATACTTATGGCACAGTTATATCAATTCGCAGAAGAGCAATAAACATGTCAGCTCATGATGGGAAACAGTTGGTATCGCCAAGAATCATCTGAACACAAAAATCACACTGTGACAAAATCGCTATTATTTGTCACGGTGATTTTTCCAGAGCTGTGATGGCAAAACACTATCACACCCAGTGGCGGCCGGTGAGGCATTCTGGTGATGGTGCCAAAAACGAAAAAAGGTTGTACGCAAATTACCCTAGTGAAATTGATAATTTCGCAGTTCACATTCGCATTATCTTAAATAAAACACATTAATTAAACCAGCTATTTTACCAGGTGTACAGTTAATAATGCATCTAGTAACAGTTACAATAACATTTCCGAAACTAATAACGAAATTTACAGATACAGATAATCAAAATTTTCATAGCATTGTTAGTCAAATACAAATAACTTTTATAACTAGTAAAATTACTGGCAAAAAACACACGAGATAAACAGTGATATAGATAATAAACAAACACGTTTGCACTTTATTTAACAGGCCGATAAATCCAAGGCAGCGGCCTGAATAACACATGTTCATGTCCTGCACAGATCTCATGTATCGTTAACAGAAGCATCAATACTATAGCAACAGTGTAGCGATATTTAGTTGCCACAAAATAAAACAAATATTACACAACATTAACAAACAGTTTTACATAATATGAAAAAAAAATTATCTTTCTAAAAAGAACCATGACTATCTCTGCATTCAATATAGTTAAATGGATAATAATTTACACATTCAAATCCAAGTTATGTGCATTAGTTATGAATTGGCAACATTACATTAACATTTGGCGCGGAACTTTAACTTATGTTTCGTGCAAGTCTGCGGTAGATGGTTCCCTTCCTAACATCTCCAACAACCCTGCCATCTAGCGAAATTTTTGCATTACTGTGCTCTAGCGGGCGGAATATTAACTACTGAGTCAAATTAAATTCAGCTCAAAGTCTGCCATAAGAAACGCATATAAACTAGAATCAGTAGCCTTTTGTACAGTGTTATATGGAGGGAGGCAGTGCCACACTGAAGTGGCTCCAACGTTCGGAAAAACGCTGCAAGACTGCGTCCGGATCTTTGCGCGCGCTCGTTCAAATGAAATACAAATAAAATGTGTAGAAATAAACTATTACAACTGCTTTCTAGGATATGATTTTTTGTTTCCTTCATTAGTGGTGCCATGGCACACTGGCACTACCCCAAAAGCCACCCCTGATCACACCCCACCTCTAAGTGGAACCCCTTTTATCTGAATTCCGTTAATCCAGATTTCCAGTTTATCTGGACCGATTCTGTAAAATTTATTAAATATTTATCACTCCTGTCTATAAAAATAGACACGTCCAGCACGCAAATAGTATGTTTCATAACATTATGCACTCACGTGTTTGCTGTAGCACAAGTATGCAATTGTCAATACTTGTGGGCAAACAACAGGCAATTTAGTCGGCAAATGTTTGTAGTAGGCAAGAGCATTCCCTCCCCATTGCAGATGAGCACGTTTGCAGGTAAATATGTCATGTGGCCACATCAGACACAGGAGAATTGGATGTACACAGATACAGATAATCTGTTTTGTATTGTATGTTGCTAAAAATAGTGTTACATTGTGAAGTGCAATAACATGTAAACTGTCGTATTTACGTCTTTAATGAGTTTTCTGGATTACCCGGATTTTCGGTCATCTGGATCACGTCTAGCTTCATTTGAACCGGATAAATGAGGTTCTACTGTATCTTTTCGGGATTAAACACCACAGCATCACAGAATCTTAAATGTCTGCATGTCAGTTCAAATGACTGCACCTATCTATACACACAGAATCTGTTCACACAGCACTTATTTCAACAAATTACATGACTAAATTTTTAATTTCTTACGTTACATTCATATTACAGCTGCTATTTTATGAAGTTGCTGTGAGGGCGATTTGAAAAGTATTTTAAAAACAGACAAATGCAGCTTGGTGAAACTAATGGCATCTGCCGAGAAGTTATTTACATTTTGATATATATAGTAGCATAAACGTATTTATAAAAACAGCATTAACATCATGACTGGCCCCTTCAGTATCTCACCATCAAACCACAGGCTCATCACTCCACGAACTTGGGATACAGACTGGAACAATACTTGTGATGGACAGACTCTAGGTTTTACTACATCAAAGCGCCTTCTCTTTAGATGTTCATAGTTATTTACACTTTCTATCTACATTCCTTCTAGTCATACAGTTCTCGTCATTCTACTACACAGGGTGAACCATAAGTCATGTCATTAATTTCAAAGGTTTAATGTTTGAGATATTTAAAACAGAAAAGTTAGAAGATGTGAAGAAGATGTGAATTAAAGACATGGTCTATGTATATAATGCCTGAAAATAGCTATTGATCCTTTGCGTGTTTGTTTTTAAAATAATGTGTTTAATCTGTAACTATAGTCAGTGTATTGATATTATATCTCTTTGTTGTTACCTATTGCTTTAAAAAGAATGTGTTTAACTTGTAATTTTAAGCCAATTTTTCTACTATTCTTTTACTGTTTACACTTGTTTTTAAATCTTTTGTATTGCCCTTACTATTATATATTGCCCTTCAAGAATTTCGTTATTCGTTAGTTATAAGTCATTACTTGTGTTATTATTTTAATCATTGTACTTGTTCCTAATCACGTATTTAACTTGTAACCGTAAATCATTGCTTGTAATATCCTTTTATTACTCTTAACTGTTCCATTGTTCATGAATTAAGTATTAATTTGAAAGTGGAAGTCAAACTTTGTTATATTAATGTATTATTGATTATATTTTTAAGGTCGCATATTTACTCTGAAACGGTTAGACATTCTTATATATCTTTTGCATTGATTATTCCTCAAACATCTCATTAATCTTTAACAGGATCCATTCTTTCATTAAGGTGCATTCTTTTACATAATTCATGTGAATTGTAACTGTGACCACAATTTTATATTATAATTTTACTATAGTTTTTTTTGGTTATAAAATATGTATTTTGATGCCAACTATAACCCTAATATACCTCAGGGTGAAATAGGGTTTATTAAATTGGATAATAAAAAAAAAAAACAGAAAAGTTAAGAAGTTAGTACAGCTTACAGCAGTACAATTTGGGAAATATTAAACATCTTTTTCCTTCATTACTGTAACTTGTACAATGATGAAAATTAGTAGGTGTAAAACACTGTCCTCCTACTATATGAAAAAAAAAAAAAAAATTTACAATATAAAAAATGTAGTTATATATTTTTTCAAAATCCAAAATGGTGGCAGTTCACTGTGGAGTGATGAAGCGTTTCCCTCACAACTCAAGAGACTTTTCAACTTCTTCATATTCTCTCTCTTTTATTTTATTGCTGAAACTCATATCATGCTCTTTCAACTCTTTCTTTATAAATAATATTTTTTTATTTTGTGTTAAAGCAATATACTACTGATATTTTACCATTTTTTTTAAATAATTTCATTTTTCATCAGAAAATCTATTCAAGATAAAGAAGTGATTTTGCATCATTTAATAGATATAACATGCATAAATACACATAAAAAAATTCATCACAGAATAATGGATAGTTTTTGAGTTATCAGGGAAATGGTTCTTGAAGGTGTAATTTACAGGAAATGAGTATTAAACATTTTTCTGCAGATTATAATTTCTTGTAACCAAAAATCACGTTCTCCTATTCAAACATGTCCAATGGAGGAGCTGTTCATCAGAACATAACAGAATATTGAATTACCTAAATTAATGACATGACTAACACAGTTCATCATCTGGTATTACTTCTTTTGAATATTCATTCGCTTTAACCCTTTTAGTTAAATGTTCTGTTTCTGTTACAATATCCTAATGGACAATCATGATGATTACACCATTTTGCAAAGCTCATTAATGCTACTATCTATTGTACAATGTCAGTAATTTCCATGCAGGTATCTCTATACCACATTTGTTTCGCCAGATTGCATTCATCCACCTTGAAAACAGAGAAAGTTTTTCCTTACTTTTTTAAGCATCCTTTTTATATAAATACTATTAAAAATTAGACAAATTGAAATGGCTGCCATCACTAAGAATCATGGTACCATGACCAAACATGCGTACAAAGACCCTGGGACTAAGAGAATATTTATCAATTCAGCTGCAACTTTCAGCAGCTCTGTATATCCTAGTCTGTTGTATTTAATAATGCAGGTAATCTTCATGAAATCAACTACTAATACTGAACACAGTCGTCTTCTAGAGACCAACCTCAATATAACCCAGAAACACTGGTTATTGGCTTGAATCAAATTACACAATCGCTCTTGTCACACTCTTATACATCTCAGCATTAATTGGGCAACGAAACAGAATCAATCTGAGTAAAGGACAGCTGAATTCAGTTTTCACGGCAAATTTCTATATAAGCTCATAATATTCCATTATGTTTCACCAGGAGAAATGTTGTTGTTTGCTAATGCCAGGAACTTGGACTTTCTCCACTTTCCTATGGAGTCCACGCCTATGGAGTACTGGTTAGCATGTCTAGCCGCGAAACCAGGTGGCCCGGGTTCGATTACCGGTCGGGGCAAGTTACCTGGTTGAGGTATTTTCCGGGGTTTTCCCTCAACCCAATATGAGCAAATGCTGGGTAACTTTCAGTGTTGGACCCCGGACTCATTTCACAGGCATTATCACCTTCATCTCATTCAGACGCTAAATAACCTAAGCTGTTGAAAAAGCATCGTAAAATAACTTACTAAAAAAAAAAAAAATTCCTATGGATAACCCAGTAATACCTGGCAACTGAGATGTTAACTGTAGCAATTATAAACTTAAATTCCATATACCCACATGCTCATTTATCATCTACAAAATCTAACTCGTTCATTTGATGTGAGCTACAGTAAACCATTCAAAAAAGAAGCCTGGCATTAGAGACCAACAAACCAACACATACATTCTCTGTCTTGTGTTTCCGTAATCACAGTACAACTTCCAAATAAAGGAAGTCGTGATGGAGTTTCTTATACTATGAAAGAAAAAGAATTCTATTGGTACAGAATTCAGAGGTCTACATTAGTGGGAAATTGTTACTTGATTGATTCTATTTTCAATCTAAACTATCAACATACAAATAGTTTTAAAGATAGAAAACAATGCTGGCTTATCACTGGGAAGTTCCTTTGGACTATATCAGTTGCTGTAAAAATATCTGCACAGAAAAAACACGTAACGTTTTGAAGAGTGGATCTAATTTAGTCTTCAGATAAAAAGAAGGAAACTTAATTTCTTAGAACTCTTACAAATTGGAACATTCTTCTGAAATAGCCAATTGTAATAGTTTCAGTGAAGAGATTACATCCTAAGCATGATTTAAAACATTTTCATGATGTTCAACACAGTGCGAGACTTTTGGGTTTTTGTATTGTGTCATTTATGCAGAAACATTCAACATTTGAAACCTGAATATCAGTTAGCTTCATCATAACGAAAGGCAATGAATGAAAAAGCTGTGTGTTGGATCCATTACAAAAATCCGTTCTCCAAAACTGAACAACAAATGCAATGAGGAACTGTCTTTCAAATCAAACAGCCAATGGCTTGGCTTCCATCTGTATTATTGCTAATATCAGACTTATATTTCTCAAATTATTCATCGATTTCTACGGCATTATAAGCATGCAGACACATCTAATATCGAAGAAGAAAACTTTGGTGAGTTCTGGTAGGTAAATACTACCAAAGTCCACTCATTCGCGGAAAAAGTATGTTTAAATGCAAAAAATATATAAAAAAGAACACCCTCCAAAGGATGCCAAGCTAGGGATTTTTATAACTTTTAAAAATCCAACACTTGGCTGGATTCGAACCAGCGAACCTTGGGTCTAATGACGGACGTGGTAACCACTCAACCACCGAGGAAATAGTCCAAAGGAAACGTCTCTCTCTCTCAACAGCCTTTTCCTCCAAAAAGATGTATCTCACTGCAATCACACCTTTCGACTGTTCCTGCTGGAAGACGAACATGAAGTCAATGAGTCTGAGTTGACGGCTGCTTGTACATGCGTGACACATGTGCACACTAAGTAACAACACAACAACGAGCGATACTGGACTACTGGGAGCTGATGACTAGATTACACAGTGGTACAGATCATGCTCAAGCGAAGAACTCCATCTTGGGCGCCAGCTGATACTCCAGCTCCTCGTTGTTGTTCATCTCGATTTGCTGAAAACAAACAAATATTTCTCATTATAAAATCTCACACTGTTGTTGTTGTTGTTGTTTTCTAATGCCAGGCGTTTGACAATAAAGTCATTTGACCTCTTGCACTCCAATATTTTTCAAAGATATTATCATGGCCAGCCACTGAAACACAGATTTTGAGGTGTTCCGAATCCATTTCTTGGTTTGAGTTGCACAATGGGCAGTTAGGGGACTGATATATTCCAATTCTATGCAGGTGTTTGGCCAAACAATCATGGCCTGTTGCCAATCTAAATGCAGCTACAGACGATTTTCGTGGTAAATCGGGAATTAACTGTGGATTTTGATGCATTTTTTCCCTTGAGATTGTGTTATCAAATTTTGTTTGTTGATGTCTAAGTAAAAAAAGGTAAAAAAGGTATCCCCGTAACATGCCATGAAGGCACTTGGGGGGCATGGAGGTAGAGTCCCATGCTTTCCATGACCTCGGCACTAGAATGAGGTGGTGTGGTCGGCACCACGCTCTGACCGCCTTTTACCCCCGGGAAAGACCCAGTACTCAATTTTATAGGAGGCTGAGTGAACCTCGGGGCCGTTCTGAAAGTTTGGCAACGAGAAAAAATCCTGTCACCACCTGGGATCGAACCCCGGACCTTCCAGTCCGTAGCCAGCTGCTCTACCAACTGAGCTACCCGGCCGGATGTCTAAGTATGTAGATTTAATAAATCTTTTCACAGAGTAATATGTAGATTTAGTAACAGGTCTGTAAGTAGCAGTGCTGCCTTTCTTTGCTAAAGCATCCGCATTCTCGTTTCCCAGGATTCCACAATGGGATGGTATCCATTGGAATACAATTCTTTTATTGAGTGATATTAATTGAGAAAGCATTTTAGTTATTTCTGCTGTTTGACATGAAAGTGTGTTTAGAGACGATTGATAGAATAGCTGCTTTGGAGTCTGACAATATAACTGCATTTTTAAATTGATTGATGTGGCATAGAAGATTCCTGAGACTTTAACTTATTGCAATGATTTCTCCATCAAAACTTGTTGTTCCATACCCAAGAGATCTATAAAGTGAGAAGAGACAGCACGTAACACCTGCACTGGCACCTTGTTCTCTGGAGATCAAGGATCCGTCAGTGTATAAATGAAGCCAGTTTTGTGGAGGGTACCTAATATTAATTGTCTCTAAAGACAATTGTTTTAGTATTTCAGTGTTTACTTCTGATTTTAGTATTTCTGCAAAAGGGCATTTTTAAATTGATTGATGTGGCATAGAAGATTCCTGAGACTTTAACTTATTGCAATGATTTCTCCATCAAAACTTGTTGTTCCATACCCAAGAGATCTATAAAGTGAGAAGATACAGCACGTAACACCTGCACTGGCACCTTGTTCTCTGGAGATCAAGGATCCGTCAGTGTATAAATGAAGCCAGTTTTGTGGAGGGTACCTAATATTAATTGTCTCTAAAGACAATTGTTTTAGTATTTCAGTGTTTACTTCTGATTTTAGTATTTCTGCAAAGGGGTATCTGTCAGATACAGGGGGGAGAGCCATTAATCCTTCCCATTGAAGGCTTTAAGGAACCAACCTGGACAAATACCCAACGTCCCATCCCTACCTTCCCGTGGTGCAGCTGTTAGTAAGCATAATTTTACAAGCTGAACTAAAGGGAGGGGCTACTCATCAATTAGCACTGGTCAGCTTGATGAGTTAATGACTGAATTTGGTATAATTTCCCTCTATTCAATACCTAATTCCCTCTTTACCCTTTCCTATCCAGTCCTCTGACTGAACTCTTACTTTCTTCGACCCCAACGGCATTAGAGCATTCGAGGCCTAGGGGTTCATTTCCCTTTTCTTCCTCCTCTTTCTACTTTTCTGTTCCTAGTGCTGACCTGCTATGGCACTAAAATCGTCCTCCAGTGGCTTGAGGGAAAGCTGGTGATCAACAAGATCTCCCAGCTAGGTCCAATGGACCCGTCGACCAACAGCAGGTGTGGTCCTCCAGACATTCTGGGGGTTGTGTGTGAATGAAGTAGCCACCAAAACGTTAAAATATGGTGTTCACTTAAATCGACTACAACTTGCCATTTAACCACTCCAATATGAAAATCTCACACTAAAAAATGTTTAGGGAACTTTGGTTCCAGGATCAATGTTGAATGATGATAAATAATAATAAAGCTTCATACATTCTTTATTGCAGCTAATCGGCTACCCTGCAGACACTTAAAAATCTAAGCCCGAAGACAGGTCTGAAACTCACAAGTGATACCAACTCCACTTATAAGGCAATTAAGCCAGGAAATAATGGGGTAGGATAGCCAATTCCTTTTCCCCTCCATTGCATGTTATTATTAAACTATAAAATCATTTTTTTTTGTATAGTCAATTTTAGAATTTCAGTCAGATACAAAGAGCAATATTAGTCACTTTTGTTCAGCCAGTCACTGATTAGATATTGGCGATCCTGTAATGTTTGAACGTAATAAAAGCACAAGCTATTGTTGTGAACAGATCGGGTAACATAGGGAATGTGCTGTCAACTGCTTTCATTTTAATGTTCAATCATTATAATCATATGCATATGTTAAACCGAAAACCATCTGCGGTAGTATGCATATTGTGGTTAAATTTTTCATTGAAATTGTTAACTCACTGCGTACTCTACCTTTGGGGAGTAATATGAAAAAAATAAATAAATAAAATAAAATAATAATAATAATAATAATAATAATAATAATAATAATAATAATAATAATAATAATAATAATAATGGACATGTCTATATGACTACAAAATGTCTATGGACATGTTTATCTGTATGTGACGTCACATGCTTGCAGTTATTAAGGTTAATGAGTCATGCTCTCAGTATGGCAGATGCATAAGCCAAACAAAAATGGTCCTAACTCCTAAACCGTAAGAGATAGATCAAAACGGATTCCATTTTTGAAAAGGTTGCATTTATTAATGCATTTCACTCACAATATGTTCTGAGCAATATTCAATGCTTTACAGTTTAACCTAGCAAGTGATTAAATGTTTGTAAAATGAAAAAAAGTATAGCATGTTTTTGGTTTATTGTTTAAACTATGTACAATTTTATTTAGGGAATAAAATAAACATAATTTTGGATAGATCCGTCTCTATTCTTTCATTTACATATAACATGTTCCTATAAATAACCTATAAGTATTAAATTATTAGCATTCAAAGAAGGAATTGTGTTAGTATTGAAAATATGTCCATTCATCCTAGTGATCATTGCATAATGTTATTCAACCGTTTAAAAAAAATACAATTGAAGACCTATCTTTCCAAAGGGGCTTGATGAAAAACGCACTGCCAAATACATGTTGAGATACCTCCGACACTATCTTTTTGAGCACGAATGAGACATTTAAAGTTGCACTATAACAGAGCCCATTTAGTATGATATGCCCATATAAAATTCGAAAAACTGGCACTTACCCTCTTTGGAAAGATAGGTCTTCAATTTACTATTCTAAAAACTCTAATACAAAAACTTATTCAGATGATATATGGGAATATTCAAGAAAAAAACATAGAAAATAAGAAAAAGCATAGACAGTAGACTGAAATAATGGAAATCAATTGCAGAATAATATTGTTTAAAGATAAACACCGAGGAAACTGATATGAAAATATCTAGGGTGTAGAATGCAGATTGGAATATTAAGCTGTCAGCATAAATAAATAATAAAAAATATGTAGGTAGGTATATAAAATATACATATTAAGATCAGAATCTCAGGCAGTGGGTTTATATTACATTCGTAATGAATGAATGAATAAACGATAATGATGATTGTGATAGAGAATTGTTGTTGTGATGTCGCAGGTGATCTTGAGTACTCAGAGAAAACCCTTGTGTTGCCTGCGCTACAGGCAGGGTTGCCAGATTCTCTCATCAGAAATCCAGGACAGATGATAATACAACATACATGTACTATCCTTAAATCTTTTAAAATTCCCTTTTATAAGGTTAAGAATATTGTGATGGAAATTCTGAAGGCCTCTCTTCAAATTCTACACTATCATTTATATGTTAACACAAAAAATTTTGCTTCAATGTATAAATTGAATAATTATTTTACTCGTTTCATTTCTCTTTATCTTTTATGTTTGTTAATTCTGGATCCTAATGGTCAACCTCACTTGAGGACGGATGATTTTAAATAAATCTTTGTAGTAGTAATGCCACTAAATATTTTAATGAATTAAATTTGAAATAAACTGATTTTATGTATTTCAGCTAATTATATATGCCCTAAGCTTTTATTTTTGTTACATTTTTGCTTACTTACTTACTGGCTTTTAAGGAACCCGGAGGTTCATTGCCGCCCTCACATAAGCCCGCCATTGGTCCCTATCCTGAGCAAGATTAATCCAGTCTCTATCATCATATCCCACCTCCCTCAAATCCATTTTAATATTATCTTCCCACCTACGTCTCGGCCTCCCCAAAGGTCTTTTTCCCTCCGGCCTCCCAACTAACACTCTATATGCATTTCTCGATTCGCCCATACGTGCTACATGTCCTGCCCATCTCAAACGTCTGGATTTTATGTTCCTAATTATGTCAGGTGAAGAATACAATGCGTGCAGCTCTGCATTGTGTAACTTTCTCCATTCTCCTGTAACTTCATCCCTCTTAGCCCCAAATATTTTCCTAAGAACCTTATTCTCAAACACCCTCAATCTCTGTTCCTCTCTCAAAGTGAGTGTCCAAGTTTCACAACCATACAGAACAACCGGTAATATAACTGTTTTATAAATTCTAACTTTCAGATTTTTTGACAGCAGACTAGATGACAAAAGCTTCTCAACCGAATAATAACAGGCATTTCCCATATTTATTCTGCGTTTAATTTCCTCCCGAGTGTCATTTATATTTGTTACTGTTGCTCCAAGATATTTGAATTTTTCCACCTCTTCGAAAGATAAATCTCCAATTTTTATAGTTCCATTTCGTACAATATTCTGGTCACGAGACATAATCATATACTTAGTCTTTTCGGGATTTACTTCCAACCCTATTGCTTTACTTGCTTCAACTAGAATTTCCGCGTTTTCCCTAATCGTTTGTGGATTTTCTCCTAGCATATTCACGTCATCCGCATAGACAAGAAGCTGATGTAACCCATTCAACTCTAAACCCTCTCTGTTATCCTGAACTTTCCTAATGGCATATTCTAGAGCGAAGTTAAAAAGTAAAGTTGACAGTGCATCTCCCTGCTTCAGCCCGCAGTGAATTGGAAAAGCATCAGATAGAAACTGGCCTATACGGACTCTGCTCTAAGTTTCACTAAGACACATTTTAATTAATCGAACTAGTTTCTTGGGAATACCAAATTCAATAAGAATATTGTATAAAACTTCTCTCTTAACCGAGTCATACGCCTTTTTGAAATGTATGAATAACTGATGTACTGTACCCTTATATTCCCATTTTTGCTAGATTATGAAATTTCATTTGAATTATTGATAAAGCCTGGAAAAATAACGTCATATTACAGCCTCATCTATATAGCAAAAATGCGCGACAATAGTGTTTAAACCATATCAATAATAAAACAACTTCCAAAAAGAGTAAAGAATAAAGATAAGTTAAAATACCTAATATATACTACAATACTATCATTTTTATTTCAATAGAGCCCAACAGGAGATGCCAAGAGGCAATAACGATGACATTGAACATAGGTTGGACAGGATCTTGAAAAAATGAATAAGAAATTTTAAAAACAATTTTGTGGGAATGAGCAAAAAAATTGCATTTTTCCAATTCTTTTTACATTCCAGGACAAATATAACTCAATCCAGGACACAGGACACACCATTAAACTCTAGAATAATCCTGGAAAATCCAGGACATCTGGTAACCTTGGCTACAGGCTTCCCCAACAAAAGTTATAAATCCAGGTCGATGCAGTAAAAAGAACTGTTAGGCAATGAAACATGACTCACGTTCTGCACGTCCTTGACGAGGGTTTCCATCTCCTTTTCGTGCTTGGCCTTGAGCTTCTCAATCTCCTTCTCCTTCTTCCTTATGGCAAACTTGCGCTCGTCGGTGAACTTCTTGGTGTTGTTCTGCTTTTTCTCCTTGAGTCGTCGGTCCTTCTCCTGCTTGTTACGGAGTGTCTTATCATTTGCTACCTCCTTCATTGTCTCCACTGAGATCTTGGCCTGCCGTAGGTTCATCTCCTTCATCTCTCTGCAATATAACTCAGGTATTCACTTATTTGACAAGATCTGATATGTACGGTAAAATAAACACCATAAAACAAAATGCATGATTGCCTTGCATTTAATGTATTTTTCTTTTAACTTACGAGTTCAATCACAATATATCCCTGAACACACTGCAACCTATGGGTTTATTATATTTGCCCTCCTCCTTTGTTTTCTACTTTGTTCGTCAGAGAATACTACAGTCTCATGAGACTATGTACCATACATCTGCATCAAGATGCAGTCCAGCAGAAATATCTATCCATACAGCAAGAAACTTTCTGGATAAAAAATAGTTATCAGTGAATTCATCTCACTGCGAGATAATGATGTTTTAAGTATATGTGACTTCTAGCTTTATCTTTTTTCTATAGAGGAAATCTCGCTAACAATTATTATTATTCAAATCTAGTCTTTCAGGTAAAGCTCCCTGTAAAGCAGATTTGAATAATTTCAAGGGAAAAATTGTTCCGGGGCCGGATATCGATCCCGGAACCTCTGGTTGAATGTACCAGTGCTCTACCAACTGAGCTACCCTTGAAATTATTCAATTACTATTATTGTTCCTTAAAAATCTATCAAACTTATCTTGTTTGTATTTATTAGCATGCATACTCGTATACAGAGAGGTGTGGAAGTAATTCCGCAAAAACAAATTTTAACTATTTTATATTCATATTTTGACATTCCTATCCATACTTAAGCCAACTACACAGAGAAACTGGTATTGACACAATCAAACAGTTTATTCATTCACAAACTAAGAAGTTCTATAACAACCTAGAAAATGTTCCAGGCGCCATCCACTACTCTCTCGGAAGGAAGTCCACATTTCCCACCAGAATCAAGAGCCGACTTCCAATGGACCTCATATTATAATCAAAATTTATCATCACACCAACCCATGTAAATAATTATTTATTAACAATTATTTTTGTTCACTGAGGAGCCCAATCTAGGCTGCCCTCAATTCAGTGTCATATATTGTATTTATATTTTAGAAATGATCTGTATAGCGCTAAATGTGCTGATCGATCGATAAATTGTTTAAAAAAAAAAATCCATACTTACTTACAAATGGCTTTTAGAGAATCTGGAGGTTCATTGCTGCCCTCACATAAGCCTTTCATCGGTCCCTATCCCGAGCAAGATTAATCCAGTCCCTACCATCATATTCCACCTCCCTCAAATCCATTTTAATATTATCCTCCCATTTACGTCTCGGCCTCCCCAAAGATCTTTTTCCCTCAGGTTTCCCAACTATCACTCTATACAGATTTCTGGATTCACCCATATGTGTTATATGCTCTACTCGTCTCAAAAGTCTGATTTAATGTTCCTAATTATATCAGGTGAGAATACAATGCGTGCAGTTCTGCGTTGTATAACTTTCTCCATTCTCTTTGTAACAGCTACTTAATTGTAACACGGTTACGAAAATAATTTGGACACGAAATAACTAGTTACTCGCCTGGATATAACTTCAGCAAAAGAAACTAGTTACAGTGATATCATTACGTAGTGTTCAACCGGTCCACAAGATAGCGCGGCATTACTAATGTGTTTCACCATCTGGTTACAAAAATATCAACTAAGTCTGTTCCCTAAAGCAGAGCACAGAGCACGGTTTCGATCAGAGCCGAGAATGTGATATTTCACAATATGATTGTTATTAAATCTGTAAGAAAATTTATTATAAGGGCTATACTCTTCATAAAATATTTCCACCCGTGGAATGTGTATCTGCAAGTAAACCATCACAAAAAATTAGTCATGATGAATAAATCAATTTCGTTTATTATAATATATCATAAGCTATTGATGTCCTTCGTCGTAATATAAAGTTTTCAAATATTTAAAGTAAACGAATATTGCATGATTTGTCGCATTAGGGGCTTACTTATTTCATAGGTGGATTTAGCCTATCAATATGGGGGGAGGGGGGTGTAAGAAAATCTTAGCTTATTTATATAGGTACTGATACTGATTCTATGATTTATTATAACTGCATTGCATTTTGTCTATATTATATGCTAATATTAATAATTAAGGATATATGTATATTATATATAACATTACTCGTAGCTAGTTATAAAAGTAACAAAACGTATTATATTATTGTGTAGTGTGTATCGCAGTGAGTGGAATGTGGATGTCTGGTTAACACAGAAATTTCAATGTGTTTGTTACGAGTGTTGAAATCTTCATTACTGTCCTTTCTGTTAATGTTTTTACTTTTGAAGTTCAATCAATCCAATATTTTATGGTATTTCTGCTACAAATGTATTTGTCAACGTTTTCAATCATTTTTACAATGTAAGTTATTTAGCATTCAAATATAACTTGTTCGTGGATAACTAACTGCTTCTGTGTCTCTGCTAGTTATTTAACCGTTAAATATAACTTCCTCTTATGTGACTGCTATTTTACCTCCGGCAGGAAATTGTAACCGTTACTTATAACCGTTATTTATAACAACCAATCAAAAGTAACGGAGACAGTTATAACAGTTACAAGAAAATAACCGTTTGTCACATCCCTACTGTATACAAATTTAAAATAACATAATCAAATTAGTAATAACACTAAAATCTTGAAAGGTTTAAAACGAATTTTCCTTAAGATATAAAACCACTTTCATAGGTCAAACGATGGGAAATTTAACTCCTAGGTATATATGGCTATATTTTGATGTGTGGTTGTGAGGTTAGGAATGCTCTTTATTGGCTTTCATGACTTCATTGTAGGCAGTATTAAGGTAAGCGTTCACTACATCGTATCGCACTCCTCGTATGAATCGCATGCAACGGCTATTTTAAGTACAGTGCGTTCACTGTAACGGCTTCACCTCATCGTCTCATCGGATTCTCCTATCAGCTGTTTAAAACATGATGTCGTACGATATTGACATTACTAAAAGCAGAGGAGTTGAGGTTAGGTCTATTAATTACGTCTGTTAGCGAATAAGAATTTGTAATTGCTTCATGTGTCTTAATTGAAGAGGAAGAAACGAAAGAAATATTGGTTACATAATATATTTGCAAGGAACGACTTCATTACTGTAATGGGAACGCCTCAAATTATATAATTCTTCGCAATTTTCTACACGCAAAATAAGTTTTCCGTCTGCCATCTTGGCGCGACACTGAACATGGCACAACAAAATTGATTTATTAAAGAAGGCCATGATTGCACGCATCGGAAAAGTTGCCCATCCAAGAAACGTGGACGGATTTGCCGAGAGGCGATGCGTCCAATACGATGTAGTGAACACGGTTACATAACAATTACAGCAAAGATAGTCTTTTTCCGATCCGTGCGATTCGTCCGATGCGTGCGATACGATGTAGTGAACGCTTACCTTTATACTGCAAATCATTTCTTCGTATGACGGATGTTAAAAACATTCATTTCCATGAAAATATAGAAATCAATTTTCTGCAGCATTACAATACTTTCTCTTGCAATAAGAACTAGAAACAAGATATTTCACTCCCTGCAGTAACCACTACATACCGGTCATGCTTGGCCTCGAGCTGCTTCATCTGCACGGCCTGGGCAGCCTCCAATAGGCGCTTCAGGATGTCCTGCTGATCTGTCAGATGTTGCTTCACCACCTCCCACTCATCCTTGCGGTGCCTCTCCATCATCTCACTCCACTGTGACGTCTGCTCTGCAACCAGCTTGCGCACAGCGGGGTCAGACACAAGCTCGTTCTTGCTGCAACATAGTTTCAATAAACTGAATTTTTTGTTAGACTTGAATTTGATACTCTACCACAGACCAAGTATTTACAGTCAAAATATTGATGGAGAGGATGTGAGAAAATAGCCTGAACCTAACACAGATTTTTGTAGACTTTAAACAAGCATACGACTGTAATGGCAGAAATAAAATGTTCGAGATTATGCTATATTTTAAAATACCTTCAAAGTTAGTACAACTAACACGATTAACCATGATAGAGACAACAGCTAAAGTTATACAACAAATAGGCATGACAGAGCCTTTCAATGTTACACAAGGGTTAAAACAGGGAGACGTTCTGTTTATCAGAATGGCCCACTGTGATATATTTTTGAAAAATTATTGACGAGCTTACTGGTAATTGAAATATTGATAACAATTACATAGTGTCATTTAAAGAAACGATAGATTTTTATTTATTTTTGTGCGAGATCGTGCGTATTTGCTTGCTTTCCGCACAAAACCAATACGCGGTAAGTGTGAAATACCACATTCAGTATTCCCAACCTAACACACATAACAATTTCCCTATTCTTACCGCTTAAGCGTCATATTCATTTTACTGCTTTAGGCTTTTAACATATTATTTTTAAAGACGTTCAATATAGTAATAATTATAAATTGGAAACTTACCACTGCAATTTCACCTAAATTGCACTGTTAATTATTGTTCTTAAATATTTGCAAAAATTAAGTAAACTCTACAACACCACAAAAGTTACTGCATTTGTAATGCAAGTAACATTAAGGAAGCCGTGAAAAAATCAACAAGATTCCAGACTCATCATAGACTGGGGAAAAAAAAAGACAGACGTATATCACGGCTTGCTGCAGTATAGTAAACACAGAAAACATTTTATAGGAACAATGTTGAAGATAGATATATTTGTTTTCCAAAGTTGCTGTCATTGAACAGAAACCAAGATGGAGATTTCATTGCAACTAATTAGAAATTCCTCTTTCAGGTATGTAATAAACGATCTTCGCACAAAATAATGTACGATACACAAACGGTATGTTTGTTTTCATGTTCTCGGAAATTAAAAAAACTCAACTACGTTTCGCTTTTTCAATCTTTTCCTCGAACATGAAAACGTCAACATACCGCTCTTGTAACGCATATTACTATATTGGGTTATTTTACGATGCTGTATCAACATCTAGGTTATTTAGCGTCTGAATGATATGAAGGTGATAATGCCGGTGAAATGAGTCCGGGTCCAGCACCAAAAGTTACCCAGCACGATAGATTCATATCGCATCTGTAGATCTGTACTTTTATTTTGATATACATACTTCTTGCCCTTGATGAGTTTCTCAATGGCTGTGCATTGCTGCTTCTGCATGCTCAACTGCTCTTTCAGCTGGCGCTTCTTGAGTGCATCCAGCTCCTTCTGCTGCTTACGCACAACTTTCTGGTAGCCCTTCTCTGAGCGGAGTGACTCTGCTGTCAGAGACTCGAACTTCAGGTCCTCTACAAAACAACAACACGTAATAAGTTTTTTTTTAATTACAAAGTTTGTTAAAAATATATCTGTGTATGCTTCATTAACCCACATGTCTGTCCTCTGGGAAGTTTGTTACCACAACAGTTCAGTCTGCACGTGAAGTTCACATGCTTAAGAAAATGTTATGTTTTATTTAACGACGCTCGCAACTGCAGAGCTTATATCAGTGTTGCCGGATGTGCCGGAATTTTGTCCCGCAGAAGTTCTTTTACATGCCAGTAAATCTACTGACATGAGCCTGTCGCATTTAAGCACACTTAAATGCCATCGACCTGGCCTGGGATCGAACCCCCAACCTTGGACATAGAAGGCCAGCGCTATACCAACTCGCCAACCAGGTCGACACACACACACAACGCTTAAGATGTAGACTGATTGGAAACAAAATGTAACAATAACATAAACATGGAATGTTAAAGGGAAATCAGGAGTCAAATTTTGTTATTTTTGGTTAAAAAAAATCAATTTTTTAATTTTTTAATAATGGAGAAAAATTTTTTAAGCTTAAAAATACTATATTCAATGCTCGAGAAATGTAAGGCAAGTGAGGCTTGCAGAATACACACTTTGAAGTAACAAATATAGTTAATAAGACAGTGATACAGAAAAAGAAATAAGATATGAAAAAAAACCTTTCTTCTCCTCCTCTACTTTGGCCCCTTGAGGAGCCCCCTTGCTGCCCTTCTTGCCAGCTGCTCCACCTGCACCTGATCCATCACCTCCCAGTTGCAGGTCCTGTGTGTTGATGTCCGTTTCCTCGATGCCCATCACTTTCATCTGTTGAGCACGCTTCTCCTGGGCGGACAGGAATGCTCGGGGGTCTGACAGTGCTGCCATAAAGTCTGCAGAGTTCACAAGAATCCAATGAAGCAAGTAATCTATATGTTACACTTCACATCCTACTCACTTTATGCTTCTTTTGAAACAACTTATCAGGGAGAGCAGATTTTTAAGAAGGGAAAGATAAAACTTTCGACTTTTTAAAAAATTCCATCACTTGTTGGCAATAACATTGTAAGACACTAATGTAGTAGTAGTAGTAGTAGTAGTAGTAGTAGTAGTAGTAGTAATGGTGTAGTGATAGACGTAGAAACAATTGTAGAGGTAGCAGAATATAAATAGTAATGCAGCAGTAGTAGTTGAAGCAATAGCAGAAATAGTTAGTTGTATTTTTAACAGAAAGAAAGATAGAAAGAAAGGAAAGAAAGAAAAGGAAGGAAGGAAGAAAGAAAGAAAAAAAGAAAGAAAGAAAGAAAGAAAGGAAGAAAGAAAGAAATAAAGAAAGGAAGGAAAGAAAGAAAGAAAGAAAGAAAGAAAGAAAGAAGGAAAGAAAGAAAGAAAGAAAGAAAGAAAGAAAGAAAGAAAGAAAGAAAGAAAGAAAAGGAGACAGCTGTAAAGCACACAGTGAAGATGTTGCTTGCCTTCAAATCCATCGGGCACATAGATCTTGAGCTCAATATTGCAGAACAGCATGGGAAGGGACATGGGGAAGTTGGCTTCTGTACGCAGGGAGATGTGGCGGTATCCAGCCTGCAAGCCATCCAGGGGTAGGATACGCTGCCCCAATAGCTTGCCATTCTCTTCATACACTCCAAATCGCAGCACAGCCAAGTCTGGAAGCACGACCTGAAGCAGACATGACAAGCAAGAATTCAGGCATTACATACATCCAGCTGATCTAAGGTATTTATTGATTAATTAATACAATTTCAATATACAGTATCTGAAACATGATTGTGGTCAGAACTTAACGACATTGTATTGGAACGCAAGACAGCGGAAGACAATATGTCAAATGCTTGAATATTAAAATAATTAAAATAATAATAATAATAATAATAATAATAATAATAATAATAATAATATATCTGAAACAACCTCCAAGGTATATAATAACTGTAGATTATTAAGAAAGATTTTATTTTTAGCCCCAATTCATACAAGTGGTGCCAGATAAAGGGATATGAATTTCATCCATGCAGTAACAGATTTTAAAGACTGTCCATTTGGTAGATTTATTCATTTGTTAACAACCGTATGAGGTAGAATACTCCGTTTTTCTTTCATTCTTTATCTAGAGACAAATGTAGATCCAATCTTACTAGCTTTGTAAACTATACATGTCACTAGTAGTAGAAAAATAATTCAAGGCACTTGATGGTTTTAGTTATTTGTAAGGATCATAATGAGTTTTATACTGCCTTTTTCTCAATGACTTATCTCGATCTATTACCTCACAAGGTTGTTGGTCGAAATTTTTTGCAGTCTGACACTAGAAAAAGTACTAATCCGAATCCTTTTTCAAGGGATTTTATTATTTATTATCACTTCTAAATTTAGTAGCAAAGTGAGAAATGTCTTATATTGATATTTCTGTATCATATGAGTTCAGACGGAAATAAAGGCGAAAAAGTTGTATCAGGTGCTCAGTGCATACAAACCTTCCTGAAGAGGAAAGCTTCCTCATTGTAAACAGGATTCAGCCCGTTGTATGGCACCATGCGCGTTCTGAACTCTCGCCTGATGGTGTCAGTTGGAAGCCCATACATATCCACTTCCACGTACGTACCCACTTTCTTGTCAGACAAGAACTGCCCAGCAATCACCTGGAAAACATTTCCGAACCTCACACACAATTCTGAGCAGCCTCAATGATTGGCACTGAGTTGTAGTCTAGTTACTATACAAACTAATTGTTTAAACTGAATCAATTTAAACAAAAAACACGTCAATTTAGACACTGAAGGGAAGTCTGAAACCAGGCTTAATTACATTTTAGATTTAACCCCTCATCCCCAGCCACCCTGACCCCCTTTATAAATTTCAAATGACAGCCCTATATTTTTACACTTTTTATAATAATTATACTGTAAAATGTTTAATTTTTTTTTACAATAAAGATATATTTATACTTCAATATGAAAGAGCATTCAATTTGTTTATACACCTCATTAATTTATTTCACACCTTTTGTTTTATATTGTTGCCTGACAACCTCGATTGTTGTTACTGTTGATTAGAGCTGAAGCTACAAATATCATTGACCATTTCTTCTAATAGTTGTGTTCGTGTATTATTGTACAGATATGTTGTTGTTTGTTGTTTTCTAATGCCAGGTGTTTGACAATAAAGTCATTTGACCTCTTGCACTCCAATATTTTTAAAGATATTATCATGGTCAGCCACTGAAGCACAGATTTTGAGGTGTTCCGAATCCATTTCTTGGTTTGAGTTGCACAATGGGCAGTTAGGGGACTGATATATTCCAATTCTATGCAGGTGTTTGGCCAAACAATCATGGCCTGTTGCACTGCCATCGTGATCTAATACAGGCCGTAAGGCAGACCACGTGACTCGCTGAACAGCTGATCGCGAAAGGCGGTCTTTCAACCATATGGATTAGTTGCAGTGCATAAAGAATAACATATATTTCTCTGAAATGCAGTGTAATTGCGTCAGTAAAATTTTAAACAGTGATTGTGAGACACTTGAGACACAATTTACTTGCAATTTAAGGTATAATATTATTTTTGGTGTGAAAATTACGTTGTTGCAGGCAAAGTTCGTATGTGTAATACCTGCCTTTATTTCGATTAAATATTGCGCCCTTATGTGCTTAAGTGAAATTTTGGTCTTATAAACAGTAGGCTAAATATGTGTAATAATATATACGTGAAAGTGAAACATTGACTGGCATGTGAAGTAAGTTGTGATTAGGCCTAAGTGCAGCGTTACCGATGTTACTCTTGTCTAATCCATTATTGCTAGTTTACCGTATTTGTCTTATTAAATTTAAATTATTGCGCCCTTTTTATTTGTGAACAACCTACATTATATGAGTAAATAATACGACGTTTGATAATATACACAATTTGAACTAAAAACGAGATACATATAGTATATTACGAAAAATTATACCCTATAGTTTTCATTACTGTTACAGTATCTAGAATTGTAATTAGTTGAAATAAAGCACTCATGCTTCATTACGAAATTCTTGCACATTCATTTATGCACGTTTCAACAATTTTCAGTTGCATCGCACGCATATTTTAATGTGTTGAAGTTATAGGTTATGTTTATTCTATCAGTAATATTCGCAATTATGCATTATAATTAAGCATAACGCTACTTATAACTCATAAATGCAATTTGTCTACACTTCAATTGTATTTATTCGTTTCAGACGGTACTCCAGTCTGAAGTCTGATTAGTTTAATATGTTACTAGGGCTAAACTAGCGCTGAGGTAGTTCCCTTCGTATTCATACATCTTGCATATACAAATTAGTTCGGTTCGTTCAGGATTTTAATATGCCTTGCTTATAGGATCAAATGCATCTCCACAAAAAATAAATTCAACTGTTTTCAGTTCAGAAATTACCGGAACTATACCTCAGCGCTACTAAGTAATATAACGTATGTACATATCATAGGAGGGACTGTGGTGAATTTTCTACCTATAAGTAAGGACGGTAACCGTGTTCTGAAGTTTATCCTAAAATATATTCTTCTTTATTAAATCTCAAAACAGTTTTCGTTCTCAACTTTAACCTAAAATGTTGACGCAGATAGGTTATGTTAACATGGTAAATTCTCTTCACATAAAAATAACACAGTTTTATTTATTATTCCTGCCACATTATGCAACACATAAATGGAACTTATGCACATATTACATTGAATAAAAATTTAATTGTATTATTTATTTGTTCCCTACTATACTGGGTTGTAATGAATTGTATTTATCTAATCTACCAGGTTAACACACAACTGTACATACATTAATTTCATAGGAGGGACTGTGGTAAATTTTGTACCTACAAGTAAGGAAGGTAGATGTGCTAAATTAAAATCACAATATAAATAATTCTTCTTTATTAAATCTCAAAATAGCTTCCATTCCAAACTTAAAATGTTGATGCAACCAGGTTATGTTAACATGTAAAACTCCGTTCACATTAAAATAACACAGTTTTGTAATTATTTCTGCAACATATTATGCAATAAGAAGTGTGAAGGGGTCTTATACACACATTACACTAAATAAAATTGAGCGCCGACACGCTATGAAGTAATATATTTCACTCAGCTCCGTATACTCAAATAGAAAAGCCCGACTCACCGAGTGACGTCACACAACCTGCATTACGGCCTGGTCTAGATCACGATGGCAGTGCCTGTTGCCAATCTAAATGCAGCTACAGACGATTTTCGTGGTAAATCGGGAATTAACTGTGGATTTTGATGCAGGGAGTTCCATTTTTTCCCTTGGGATTGAGTTATCAGATTTTGTTTGTTGAAGTCTAAGTATGTAGATTTAATAAATCTCTTCACAGAGTAATACGTAGATTTAGTAACAGGTCTGTAAGTAGCAGTGCTGCCCTTCTTTGCTAAAGCATCCGCATTCTCGTTTCCCAGGATTCCACATGGAAATGGTGTAAGTTATACCCTTCAACAATTTAGAATATAAAGTAACTGTATATGAGATCCACTATTCATGGCATGATGCAATAATTTTATTGAACAATGGAGGAAGAGTACCAATAGAGACAATCGAGATACTTGGAGAAATAGTGTCTCCAGCTCTGCCTATCATTCTACTAGGGCCTGTTAGGGATCCAAAATCGCTTGCTTTGGTAATAAACTGAAAACTCAGTGCTGCACCAACCTGCACAGAGCACTGAGCAGCAATGACACCATCCACAGGGGCATCTGCAAAGGGGTCGAAGCTGCGGTCGGCTCGGCGCATGAAGTCTGGCTTCAGCAGGTAGCCGCAGTTGCCATTGTACTCGAATTTGCCCTGGTTGAGCTGCATGGGCAAGTCAGGTGTCTGGAAGTTGAGTGACACCATTTGGCAGCCGGCATTCCAGAACACCTGTGAATGAACAGAGAAGAAACGTGCATCCATTCCATTGAACACTCGAGCATTCATGATGTATTGTAATTACAGTCCTCATCTAGCACCCACCTGAGGCATGTAGTTGGAAGAATCAGCACGTGTGCCTTTGGGATAGATGCGGGACATCTGTCGCTTGTTGTAGTTAACAAACTCGATGGCCTGAGATTTCAGGTACCCCAGCCCCGCGGTTTCAGCAAACGAAGACATGTTGTGGTGGATGTCCTTCTCTGCAAATCAAGAACAGACTCCTCACACAGACTCACACTCACCTCCCTCTTAACCTGCAAAACACACGCCCACTCATATCAACTCACGCTCTGCCACGTCAAAGCCCTGGAACTTGATTGGTTGCGCATAGTTCACCATTGATGACAGCCAAGGGTGTACATTAGTGGTGGATCCCGTGTACTGCACCTGAATGGGGACGTCCTCTGGTACAGTAGTGCCCTCTACTATCTCCTATCGAAAACAAAGATGCAATGATTTAGATAAAAGGAATTACAAGCACTGTATTATTTAACAAGGACATCTCCTGTGAACTATTTTTTTATTTTATTGGGTTATTTTACGACCCTGCATCAACATCTAGGTTATTTAGTGTCTGAATGATATGAAGGTGATAATGCTGGTGAAATGCGTCCAGCACCGAAAGTTACCCAGCATTTGCTCGTATTGGGTTGAGGGAAAACCCCGGAAAAAACCTCAACCAGGTAACTTGCCCCGACCGGTATTCGAACCCGGGCTACCTGGTTTCGCAGCCAGATGCGCTGACCGTTACTCCACAGGTGTGGACCCTGTGAACTATGTTTTATTTTATTAGTTACCGGTACCAATGATATGGTATTTTAGCTAATACAGAAAATTATCTACAATTTATCTACTGTCTACTTTAGGCAAACTTATTGCACCATGTTTCAATCACGATCTCTATACATGTAGAGAAAAAGTCCCATTCATAATGAAAATGTAAGCCTCATGGCCTTAATTCCTCAGAATGAATGAATGAATGAATGAATGAATGAATGAATGAATGAATGAATGAATGAATAAATGAATAAATAAATAAATAAATAAATAAATAAATAAATAAATAAATTAAAACAAAGTTTGAATGTTCTTGCCAAGACAGTATGTAGGCTCTTTTGTTTCAGTGTAAACAGTCATTCTTGTTTCTGGTAATGAAACTTGTATTAATCTGAAAAGTTTAATTAGAAGTTTGGAAATCATTTAATGATTACGGCAAAAAATATTGGTAGAGGATTTAGTGGATGAAGAGACTGAAGAAGCATAGAGGATCGGTTGCACTAAGTTAATACCAGAAAAGTCTAAAAGAAGATATGAAGTAATTTTCTGAATGAAGGCTCCATTTGTTTCTACTTATTGCATACTAGTGTGGTAAGTAGTTATAACAGCAGCACCACAGCCTACTATATACAGTCACGAAGCTTGAGTTTTGAGGGTGCTAGAAACAATAGAATGTGACGGTTCTATTTTGCATTGCCTGTAATGAGGCGATATTAGCGATCTTAGTGGTGAGCAACTATCTAATGTTTGCATATTTACTACATATTGAGCTTCGTGACTGTATATACTAGACTGTGACAGCACTGTGATTTCTTTTGTTTGCATAATAACCAGAACATGCGGTACTGTCAACTTAAAAAGCATGTAAACAATGGTAACTAGAGAAAAAAGCATGATCGTCCAAAAAGTTAACATTATGAGATAATTTGCCATGCTATAATATTTAATACGTCATTGCTGTCATAGCAACCTCTTTCTTCATAGACCATGATATCAAACTACCCATCATTACAAATCTAATGTTATTTCTTTATCAATTGTTTTATAATGTTGTCATAAAAAAAAAATTTATGAAACATGTTTATAATGTTATACAGTTATTCCACTCGTCAAATTTAGGAAACTCACTTCACTCGTTCCCTAAAAATCGACTCATGCATGCCATAATGTATAACATTATGAACTTGTTTCATAACCTACTTTTATGATATAAGGATTCTGGAAACGTGCATTTGTGCGAAAATCTCGAAAAGACTTTTTTTTATTAAAAAAAATGTTATGTTTTATTTAATGACGCTCGCAACTGCAGAGGTTATATCAGCGTCACCGGATGTGCCAGAATTTTGTCCTGCAGGAGTTCTTTTACATGCCAGTAAATCTACTGACATGAGCTTGTCGTATTTAAGCACACTTAAATTTTTATTTTATGTACTGTATAACGAGAAAATAGAAATGGCATGTCTGATTGTTCTACATAACAGAACTTCTATTACTGAAAGCTGTTAATTTTTTTCACAAAACCGTGACAATGACCATGATCAAAGCTCAACTGTAATGTGAAATAGTTAATAAAATCTTATAAATTACTGTTGAAGGAAAGAGCAGTATTTCACTAAATTAGCAAGATCACCTCTTTCTTATCGATGATGGGGGCAGAGGCATCTTCCTTCTCTTCATCCTCGATAACGAACTGCCCCTGCATGAAGAGGTCCAGTTCTGCCTTCTCTACTTCCGGCTTCAGCCGCTTGTTTTTGATAAGGATCTTACGCTTCAGCTGGTTTGGTGATGGCAATGGCGCCCCTGGTTCTAACTGCAAGTAAACAGCAAACACTCTTCAACTGGAACCACAGTGTGCTCTATCACATTCTCCAACAACATCCAAGAAGAATTTCACTGAGCTATAACTTACAGGTACTTGGCTTCTCGCCAAAGGGATCATTTTATATCCACGTCAGATTTGTAATGGACCAATTTTCTCTGAGCAATTAATTTCATCATTCCCATTTTATCATTGCATTGTTTCAATACTGCCATATCGTGACGTAGAGTTATGACCTTTTTTTCGCCACAGTAGGTCACCAACCCCTCAATAATAATGTCCAAAAAAAGTGTTTTGTTGAATCATGTATAACTTTTGAACAAATAAACATAGCAAAACGAAAAGTATATCACCGCATAGACAAAGGAGTCCCATAATTATTATAAACATCCGCACGAAACCGATGGGACCCTCAAAGCTGGCGAGACGAGTGAGGAAAAACATAATACCTCCAAAATTGAGTTCTGGTGGCCATTTTATGTGCATAACTCCTTGAGATCTTAATCGATACGAACATCTGAGATATAAATCAATCAAGCCTGCCAAGGCCGACTACATAAATGAGTAAAATATTATCTTTGGTAAACTGGGCACTCAACTGTTAAAAACTAGTCGTGGTAATTTGTAAACTTTCAAAATGCTTTGTCCTCCACAAATTCTATCACAATCTGGCCGAGGATCGAACCTGGGTTGCGTGCATGGAAGACCAGCGTGCTAGCACTTTAGCAACAGTCGAGGCTATCTGCAAATCTTGCATACAATAGCTAGTGCAGTATTTGCTATATCAATGAAAATGTCTGTTCCAAAACTAACTATATTACATATTTTAAAATCGATTACAAAGCTAAGGAAGGCCAGTATGTAGTTTTAATGTAAATGACATGGAAAGACGTAAAAATAATTAACATTTAATTTTAATAAGTTAATGGCAATGCTCTAATTTACAAAAATTTATCCTTTGCAGAGCTGCAGATGAGAAAAAACTTAATGCAGTATGTAATTAATTATGTAAAAATCCGGGCTCCACTAATCACAACTACATACGTATGTTCAATCAACGCACAGGGCTGTCAGAAAGAGGTTCCTTGAGTAGCAGGTCTCCCAGAATGTCGTTGCAGTACTTGGCAAGCTTGTATTGCTGCCCCTTGCAGCAGTGGTTCTCAAACGACAGAATCACAGGGTAGTCCGATGTCACAAATGCTGTGTCTCGAAGCGCATAAATCACATCCTGGAACAGAAATTGTCATCAACCACACAATTCTGAAGTAATACTTCGTAACTAATGTCTTTAAGTACCCATTTTCCCTACGTTAGGTTAGTTATTATCTTATTGGTTTATTATTGTCGTAAGCATTAGAAGTATGCTATAGACATACATACTGTATACAGGGTGATTCAGACCACCCGTAACAGTAATTTATTTCGGAAAATAGTGCATTAAAATTTTCGAGACAAAAATATTTATGACTAAATCACATGTGAACTTTCACTTGAGCTTGATTTCATCAATCAGCTCTAACAGGAAGTAGGGTCAGTGGCGTATCACTTTAAAATTTCAAATGGAAGTCGGGGTCAAATAGGGTACCATTTGATAGAGCTCTTCAAAACAAACAACTTTCATAGGAAACATTTTTATTAATTCCTATTCTTTCAATGAGAAAACGTACGAAAAGGCAATGAATGGGTGATTCGGATCACTCGTAAGTCATTTATTTCGGAAACTATTGCATGAAAACTTTCGAGACAAGAATATTTATGAATGAACCATATGTGAACTTTCACTAGAACTTGATTTCATCAATCAGCTCTAATAGGAAGTAGGGTCAGTGGCGTATCTCTTTAAAATTTCAAATGGGAGTCGGGGTCAAATAGGGTACCATTTGATAGAGCTCTTCAAAACAAACAACTTTCATAGGAAACGTTTTTATTAATTCCTATTCTTTCAATGAGAAAACGTACGAAAAGGCAATGGGTGATTCGGATCACTCGTAAGTCATTTATTTCGGAAACTATTGCATGAAAAATTTCGAGACAAGAATATTTATGAATGAACCACATGTGAACTTTCACTAGAACTTGATTTCATCAATCAGCTCTAACAGGAAGTAGGGTCAGTGGCGTACCACTTTAAAATTTCAAATGGGAGTGGGGTCAAATAGGGATCCATTTGATAGAGCTTTTCAAAACAAACAACTTTCATAGTAACGTTTTTATTAATTCCTACTCTGCCAGTCACTTGACCACGCCTAAGTGTTAGAAGTCACTGACAGTGTTAGAAGAAGAGTACAGGTGTGTGTTGCTCAGAACGGCAAACAGTTTGAAAATTTATGAAAAATTAATAGAATTGTGAAGCCTTTCAGTAAAATGTCAACATTAATTGTCCTGTTTACATTTTCGTCTTGTAACATTTCTCAATACTGATGACATTGTCTTTTTGTACGTTTTCTCATTGAAAGAGTAGGAATTGATAAAAACGTTTCCTATGAAAGTTGTTTGTTTTAAAGAGCTCTATCAAATGGTACCTTATTTGACCTAACTCCCATTTGAAATTTTAAAGTGATACGCCACTGACCCTACTTCCTATTAAGGCTGATTGATGAAATCAAGCTCAAGTGAAAGTTCACATGTGCTTTAGTAGTAAATATTTTTGTCTAAAAAATTTTAATACACTAGTTTCCGAAATAAATTACTGTTATGGGTGGTCTGAATCACCCTGTATATTTAGTCAACCTTACACGTGGTTGAGATATTAGATGAATATGCCTTGTGTGATAATTGTGCATATTGCTTCTAGCAGGGAAATTGTTAAGATTAGTCTTTTTTTTTTCTTTCAGAGGAGGACTCACAGGCAAGCACCGCAGCCTTAGGCTTACTGTACAACCTCCTTATATTGATTGTTGAAGTCCTTAGGATCGCTTCTTTCAAGCGCATGATTCAATGCATGCTGTCATCATATCGATTCAACCACAGCATCCAGTTCTGACTGGAGACCTGATCCTCCACCTGCCTGTGATGTTATTCTGCAGCCTCCTCAGATCGATGGCATCTGTTTGCAATTCATGTGCCTGAATCTACTGCAACTTCAACCAGAAGAACATGTTGCCATCGATTCCACGACTCACCAAGGCGCCATTATCCAAGGGAGCTACATTCCCCCGGTCATCCACAGTTCGCTTATTAAAGACCCTGTGGCTTCCCTAGATATGTGCAGCTCCCGCAGACAGAGGCCGCCTATAGGCAGATCCTGGAACCTCGTCCTCCATGTCCTTCTGGTCGACCTGTGACTACTGAGATGATTAGTGAAATGATACTAATGAAGCCAAAACTACTGAGATGATTAGTGAAATGATACTAATGAAGGCAAAATAAGTCCGAGGTCCAATGCCAAAAGTTACGCAGCAATTCTGCTCCGAGTGGTTGAGGTAGAACCTCAGAGGAAACCTCAACCAAGTAACTTGTCCCGACAAGGATTTAAACCCTAGTCCACTCGTTTCATGGTCAAGAAGGCTAACTGTTACTTCACAGTGGTGGACTAAGATTAGTCTTAATATATGTCAAACAAAAATATATATATTGATAGCTGTTAAGATATATTCGTTAATAAATAAAAGCCAGCAATGAGCACCATAAGCACACGCATATTATAAACTTACATATACAAGGTGAATCTGAATATGTGGGACCCACGTCACTAGAACAATGAAAAAATGTTATACGACCATGTGTCCATTTGTACCGCATTTCTGAGTTATCGGTACAGTTATGTTGCAGTAATGATAGAGAGGCTTAACATTACAGGAAATTCTCAAAATGACTCACTATGGCTTGAAGCAAGAATGCAGTCGTCGACGTGTAGAGTAAAATCCAGTGGATTTAAGTCTGGGGAACGTGCAGGCCATCCAGTGGCTCTGCACGTCCTATTCATTTGTTAGAAAATAGTTCATTCAATACATTTCTAGATTTTTATTTGTGGGACCATCTCAAAGAACTTCTGTCCTCAGAACCCATTCCCACTGTTGAAATACTCAATCAGCATGTACAACATGGCTGCCAACAAATCTGATAAACACCTGGTATATACAAGTGATCACATCCACGTAGAGAAATGCAGCACAGTAAAGCTATGCACCTGTCAATTATTTTTAATGAAAAAAATGTGGTGTATGAATGGAAGTCAAAGAAGATGCATGGGAGAAGATACAAAAGAAAATGTTACATATTTTGATCTCATTACTGCCATAGCTGCAGAAACCTTGCAAGTTATATTAGCAGTAGTGCTTGAAATTTCGGCATTGTCTCCAACCATTAAAATGAAATAAACTGTGGCATAAAATCCCCACAGCACAAAGCACACTAAATCTACCATACCTTGAACACAATATCCGTGCACATGGCCTTCCCGTGAGTAATAATGGGCTCCTCGTCCTTTCCCAGTCCATCCCAACAGTCCAACTCCACACACCTGCATACAAACACATAAGACATAAACTAAGCCTAACATATTCTAACTGGTATAAGCTAATGTGCCAAACTGACACTTTTCATTCGTGAAACTTCTAACTGGTATATTTAAAGATGTTAATGTTATGTTTTATTTAACGATGCTCACAACTGCAGAGGTTATATCAGCATCGCTGGATGTGCCGGAATTTTGTCCCGCAGGAGTTCTTTTACATGCCAGTAAATCTACTGACATGAGCCTGTCGCATTTAAGTACACTTAAATGCCATCGACCTGGCCCGGGATCGAACCCGCAACCTTGGGCATAGAAGGCCAGCACTATATCAATTCGCCAACCAGGTCGATATATATTTAAAGAAGGGTGTAATAAAATTAAATGTGGTATGGAAGAAATTCTGTTCAAATCAGTCACTATATCTTCATTAAATATGCTAAGCACTTTGTACTAATGCCATGATGGATAGTTACTTAAAAAAATCGTCATTCTTTGATTCTTTTCCTTACACCATATGGCCATGAATGCTGCAATGTGCAAAACAGTAATTTGCTAGCATATCCAACGAGAAGCAAGCATTGCAATGCTGGCAATATTCACCACAGATATTTTCTTCCATCCAGCATACAGTAAATAAATATGAGTATTTTCCCTCGACCAAAAGAACAGCAGGCAAGGATTGCGACAAAATTCAGAGTGAGTTAGATAAGGATATAGTTAAGTGACAGGAAGCGAGATTCCCCCATGTCAATAATGCTACAACTTTTAAAATGTTGACAACACTTTTACTGCGACTTCCACTAGATACCGCATCTCACGCAGTCAATCAGAACACTTTTAATGGATGCTCTTTCTGGTATGCTTATAATTCTCCTATAAAAGAAACTGTAGTTTTTAGGTTGGGCAGATGGGTCACACACATTCACAAATAAGGATTTTTCTCAAGACAATCCAAGTAACCTTCTACATGTATTTCATACTTTTATACCGGCTTTCTTAAGGCTATGAATCTGTGAAATTTCTAACTTCTAAATTTTTACACCAATTAATCTGAAACTTTAAACACATATTTCTTACAATGTGGACATGCAATACACAAATTTTCACTTTGATATTCCAATTAGTTTACTTATAATTAATTTTTGTTGTTTTTTTAATAGTGGATTATAATAATTGTCCTAACTTTCAAACTTTACATAATTTTTCTTTAAATTTATATTTAATTTATTCCTGATAGATTTATGTAAAATATGACACATGCTTTTCATGTTTTTTCAATTACTTTTTGGGAAAAATAATATTTACCTTTTTAGTTGTTAATTTTTCAATTTTTTAAACCTTATCACATCCTCAACACATGGTGATTTGAATACTTCCAATAGCAGAAGAAAACACGTGTCGATTTACTTCACATGCTTTTGTGGACTTCTGTGCAAAATTTCACTGAGATAGGAGAAAAACTGCATTCATTAGAGCATTTTGAATATTACAAAATGTTGAACATTGGAAAATCGAGAGAACGAGTATCAAAGTACAGCATGTATGTAACATATACTATCAATATCCTTCCTTCCTATGCAGGTCTACTACACACATTTTTCTCCTACATAACAGCGTGAAATATGAACTGAACGAAAAGTAAAATTAGTTAGGAAATATATATTGATTGCACCTTGTATCCAATTATGTCACTGTCTTCTTTTTTCCTTTTCTTCTTGATTTCCATTCAGCTTATGTAGCTCGTTAGATATAAAGCTTCAACAATTTTCAATGGCCAAGAACAGTACAATGATGATAGTAAAATGGTCGAATAATGAGAGAGGAAAGGAGAGTATCACAAGAAAAACTGCTTCAGCATTGTCTTAATACCCTTGGACATCCTGGGATCTGAAAGTCAATGCACTTGTCAACTAACTTATGAAGTGAATCCTCAAGGAAACTAAAGCTCTGCCATACCTGCATCCTGCCAGAAGCACCTGACGGTACATCTCAACAGAGGAGCGGCCTCCAAACTGGCGACCTGTCAGGTAAGTGTTGTGGGAACTATTGATGTAGTAATGAGACAAAGGTTGGTCCATGTCCATGTAGATGTCCAAGCGATCAAGAAACACAGGTGCATTCTCGTCAGACATGAGGTAGCGAATCAGTCCATCTTTGGTCAACTTTCCTGCAAAATCAGACCCGAAGCACTCACTATTTTAATTCTTTACTACATCACCCAATTTTTTTTTTCCATCGAAGGAGGGCTCGTAGGCAAGCAACGCAGCCTTAAGGTACGGTCACACATCGCTACTTTTGCTGCGCAACTTTTGTACTGCAGCTGCAAAAGTTGCGTGTCATGTTCACACGTAAGCCAAAAGTAGCACGCCTCACACTACTTTTCGTGCTGTGCAACCCGAGTGTTGCAAAAGTTGCAACTGGAGGTTGCGAGTCTGTTCACACATAAGGCGGTACTTTTGCAGCCGCAGTCATGCTGCAGGTTTCCATCTCCGTATTGACTTCTCAATATACATTTTGTGGTTATGTTCGCATTATTAATAAACTCATCCAAAAGCTTACTTATCTATTATTTGCTTTTCTGTCATATCTAGTATTCAGAAATTGACATTATTTTTACTATAAAGCTTTTAAAAACGCCTATATACTTAAATGATAACCAACAGTATATTCACCTAATCAAAGTTGGCAACCCTCCTGTTTGGAACAACGCTACGGAAAATAAAAAAAAATGAATTATATCGTCAGCAATTATGCTCAGACTGTGTTGTGTATTTAATAGTTGTTACAAATAATTTATTTTCATCACATTTAACATTAAAATATATCCAAACAAAAGTATCATTGGCACATTTGGGTGGTAACACTGGTTGCAACCGCAGCAAAAGTTTCAACAAAACCAATATCAAGAATGCTGCGGCTGCAACCCTGAGAACCCTGTTCATACGGCGCTACTTTTAAGCTGCACGCAGCATGGAAAAGTAGCGGGCAGCAGGTTCGGTAGCCGCTACTTTTCGGATTGCACTGTTGCTCACACATCGCAGTACAAGAGTTGCGCAGTTTTTTGTACTGCATCGCTACAAAAGTAGCGACGTGTGATCGTACCTTTAGGCTTATTGTGCAACCTCCTTTTTTTATTGGGACGATTCTGAAGTCCTTAGGACTACTCATCAAGCACGTGATTCACTTTGTGGTGCCATCTTATAGATTCAGCTACAGCATCCAGGTCTGACAGAGTCCGCTAAACAGGAACGCCCCTCTGCCTACCTGTGATGTTCCTCTGCAGCCTCCTCAGATTTGATGGCATCTCTTCGTAGTTCACGTGGATGAATCTGCTGTATCCTTAACCAGAGAGACTTGCTGCCGTCGATTCCACGACTCACAAAGGTGTCATCTATCTAAGGGAGCTACACTCCCCCTATATATAATCGCAGTCCATTTATTAAAGCCCCTGCGGTTTTTGATAAGTACAGCTCCTGTAGACAGATGCCATCTGTAGGTGGATCCTGAAACCACGTCCACCATGTCCTCCTGGTCAACCTGTAACTACTGAAGATGATTAATGAAATAATGCTAATAAAGGCAAAATGAGTCCGAAGTCCAACGCCAAGTTACCCAGCAATTCTGCTTCAAGAGGTTGAGGGAAAACCCCGAAAGAAACTCTAACCAGGTAACTTGCCCCAACCAGGATTTGAACCTGGACCCACTCATTTCACGGCAGAAAGGCTAGCATTGGACATATCACCCAATTATTCAGCCTTTATATTAACTTTCACAGTTCACATTTCTCACTAACTTCAATTTTTTTCTGAGAGAAACACTAAAAAAAATGTCGTCAGAATGTGTCAGAACAGGAGACCACTATAAACGACGATATTAAGGTATGCTACTGGAGCTAAATGACAGATGTGAGCAGTATGGGATGAAGATAAATGCAAACAAGACGAAGACAATGGTTATCAGAAGAAAACTAAACAAGATAAAAGTGCAAGTTCGAAATGAGGTGGTGGAACAAATGGACAGCTTCAAATACTTGGGGTGTACTATAAGCAATAACATGAGCTGCTGCCAGGAAGTCAAAAGGAGGATAGCAATGGCAAAGGAAACTTTTAATAGAATAAGGAGCATCTTCTGCGGATCTCTGGAAAAGAAGTAAGGAAGTGATTAGTGAAGTGCTTTGTGTGGAGTGTAGTACTGTATGGGTCAGAAACATGGACATTACGAAGAGGTGAAGAAAAACAACTGGAAGTATTTGAAATGTGGATATGGAGAAGAATGGAGCGTGTGAAATGGAGATAGAATACGAAGTGAAGCTGTGCTAGAATGAGTGTGTGAAGACAGAAAAATACTGAAACTGATCAGGAAGAGAAAAAGGAATTGGCTGGGTCACTAACCGAGAAGAAACTGCCTACTTAAGAATCCACTGGAAAGAATATGATATCAGATGATAGACAACACTAAGATACATGGATCATATTCGGAGACTAAGAAAAAGGCGGAAGATAGGGAAGGTTGGAGTGTGCTGGGTTTGCAGTCAAAGACCTGACTTTGGGTAGAACACTATGAATGAATGATGTCACTCACGCTCATTGCGCGCCTGCTCATCCTGCTCATATGTGCTGATGATCTCAGCTGCACGCTTCTCATCATACAGCGGGTACAGAATCTCGTTCAGTCGCGGATCCCTCTGCTTCTCGTTCAGGAAGAGGATGAACTGGTCCACGTTGATTGTTTCTGCCTTGCCTTGTGTGCTTCACAAACAGAATGAACACACAGTTAAACATATGTATCAAAATAAACAAATCCCAAGCTCCACACAGTCTGTTCGCTGTATTTTTAATCCTGATGTCAAAGAATGAGCATTTACCTGAACAATTTGCTATGGCACATAAAAGCATACAGTAGTTCCATATCATTTCTGTTCAAGTACGAGGCGCATCCAGAAAGTAAGTTTCCCGATTTTTTCCCTTGAAAGTAAACGTAATTAGCCGTGTCAATTGCACATGCGTAACAGATCTATGACGTATCAATCATATGCCAGCCGGACAGGTCCCGCCTGGTGCCAGTAGCGTGGCAGCAGTGGTCCGAAATGGAAGCTCTTATTCCTTCTCCCACCGCCTGCGAGGTTCGGTCGGTGATAAAATTCTTTAATGCACAAACCATTGTGCCAATTGAAATTCATCGGCAGCTCTGTCAGGTCTATGGGCCGAACATCATGAGTAAGCAGATGGTGCGTTGCTGGTGTAGGCAGTTTTCCGAAGGTCCTCAAAGTGTCCATGATGAAGAGCGCAGTGGGCGACCGTCCCTCATCAATGATGATCGTGTTGAGCTGGTGCGGCAGTGCATCATGGAGAACCGTTGCTTCACGATTATGGAGCTGAGCAGCCATTTTCCGCAGATATCGCGATCCTTGTTGCATGAGATTGTCACTAAGCACCTGCTGTTCAAAACAGTGTGTTCCAGGTGGGTGCCGAAAAACCTGACACCCGAACACAAAATGCAACGTTTAGGAGCAGCACTGACATTTCTGCAATGATATCACGATGACGGCGACGAATTCCTCGACAGGATCGTCACGGGCGATGAGACTTGGATTTCGCACTTCACCCCGGAAACCAAGCAGCAGTCAATGCATTGGCGGCATAGTGGATCACCGGTCAGGACGAAATTCAAACAGATGCTGTCGGTACAGAAGGTGATGTGCACGGTGTTCTGGGACAGGAAGGGCATCCTGCTCATTGACTTCCTTCCAAGAGGTGAAACAGTGAACGCTGACCGTTACTGTGAAACACTGCGAAAATTGCGACGTGCCATTCAAAACAAGAGGCGTGGAATGCTTACTGCAGGTGTTGTGCTCCTCCACATACGGCTCGGCGCATAGCAGCTGTTTTGACGGAATTTGGCTGGGAGTTGTTTCATCATCCACCCTACAATCCTGATCTTGCTCCCAGCGATTTTCAAGTTTTCTTGCACCTCAAGAAATTCCTATCCTCTGGTGAGCATTTTGGCAACGACGAAGAGCTCAAGACGTCTGTCACATGCTGGTTCCATTCACAGGCGGCAGAGTTCTACAACAGAGGGATACAAAAGTTGATCCCACGATACGACAAGTGTCTCAATTCTGATGGTGGCTATGTTGAAAAATAGCTGAAACATTGCTGTACCTGTTGCCAATAAATGTTTTCCTGAAAGTGTGTGTTCTTTTTTAAAAAAAAATAGGGAAACTTACTTTCTGGATGCGCCTCGTACATCTATTTCCACAGATCGGTTTTGCCATGTTATACTACCTAGGTAAATATTCCTTGAAACAGAACACTGAGAAAATAGAAGGAAATGCACACTAAATGGTAGAGAACAATAATGACAATAGTGTTAAATAATACTGTTCAAACTGACTACACTCACATAGACTGGAAGAGCTCCTCGATGTCGTTCCTGGGACAGATCTTATGATACAAATCATAGAACTTGTCAAAAGTGAAGTCCTCAGGCTCTATCACATCATTCTGCACATAAAATATAACATGTGTCGTGAATAAGTGAAGTGTGTGAAGGTAACCAGAGCCCTTGTTCATTTTACTCGTGTTACCCAGACAAACAAAACTGTAAAGATAAAAAAGACTAAAGAATGAACAGATACATACACAATGCGATAGTTTCGCAGTTTTCGTCACACCAGCAATATGAAATGTGAATTGGCAGTGGCAGTGACAGAAATCATAAAAGATATATATGGTGGAAGGGAACCTATTACATTAATTCACAGAGGCAATAGATGAAATCAATGTGAACAACTTTTTTCAAATAAGTTTTTTAATACGCCCAATAGTTTTGAAAATACGAAATGTAACGTGTTGTAATGCTGCAAAGAGTACCAGTGCTCCTTGAGGTCATTGCTCTTCAGTAAGGGTGACTGTAACTCCAATCATCCACTCCACAAGACTTGCGAGAGGAGAATATAAACAAAAACGTCTCCGTCAGTTTTACTGAAAGGTCCCACAATACAGTAACATTTTTGTCATAAACTGTTTAAGATCATGCAGATACCAGTATTAAGCTACAGTTTCTCCTGCTTCTTTGCATATTTCATACTTCACCAACATTCTATCATAATCACCATCATCTGTGCCATTGCGATTATGGTTATTCTTATTGATGGTAGTGGTAGGAGTGGTAATGGTGGTTGTCGCTGTTAGTGGTGGTGGTGGTGCTGGTGGTGGTGGTGGTGGTGGTAATGATGAGAATTGTATAAATGCCGATCTCAGTACTAAACATAAGCGAAACAAATAAGTTATGGTCACACAAACTTGAATGATTGTTATCATTTACATAAATGCTAAAGAGAGAAAGTAAACCATAGGAACAGCCTACCTTGCCGCTGGGAAGCCCCAGGTCAGATAAGCACTGGTACACCAGCTTTTCTGTCTTGCCTGACGCGAAAGTTCGTGCCACAACTTTCACAGGGACTTTTCCTTTGGGATCTGTGAGGAAGCCGAGACGCATCCAACTGTGGAACAAAACCACATTCGTTCAGTCAGACAATCTTCCTCTTCCTTCCACCCATTGAAATATATCACAAGTACTCTAAAAATAAGCAAGAAATTTTATTAAAGATTGTGATGAATAGCTTCCTGAATAACGATGTGCATTTTATTCTCATGAACATGAGTTGCAGTTTTACACGAAACGACAACACAACAATAACTTAACTTAGAGGTCATACTGTGACTTATTCCTAGATTCAATGATGTGGATGTGTAATATGCAGGCTGTCACTCATCAGATCCATGAATGCAGCACTTGAGAAGTACGACTTTATCCATTTCCTTGTTACTGATGATAATGAATACAGAATACAGATTTGATAAAATGCACATTGTTAGGAACTTCGCGTTATTTCGCGATCCAAAATTGCATTTTTTGGAATTATGGAAATAAGTAGCAGTATACAAAATGTTGAAAAAATTGTTAAAACAGAACAATTCGCGTTATTGTATATCACAAATTTCAAGAATCTCTATGTATATGTCTATCTTGTGCACAGTTTAAGGGAAGGTTTATACATGGGCTCATTAATGGCATACCTTTTAGAATTTATTTTATTTTCAATAGAATTCACAAGTACATCTTCAGTGGTTGAAAGACTAAAAACTACTTTCAAATCTTTTACTTATGAAGATTTAAAAATCGCATAGTAAATAACTTGCAACGATGATGTGATCAAAAAATAAAATAACAAGACAACTATCACATGACCACAGACAGGGCCCATTTCATGCCAAAACCTACTGATTAGATAATCTACAACAATAAAACAAATTAGGGTATATAATAAAAAAGTACAAAATATTCTGCCATTCAATATATTTTGTTTTCATTACTAAGTTAAAGTGCATATTGAATCTAATTCATACTAACAAGGCATAGCAAATTCAGATATGATTCTACTAATACTACTACTACTCTTAGTAACTACGAACACTGGGCGACCTGAGTATGACAAAACTTTGTGGGAGAGAAGAAATTCCTTCATACTCAGATAGCGACACATGAATGAACTTGCATTAGCAAATAAGAGCAAGTTACCTGGATTATAAGAACACACATCCTACTACCCTCTAGTAACTCTTTTTTTTCTTTCTGTTTCTCTTACTATTTCTCTCTTTCTATTCCTATTCATTTGTCCCTCTATTTCTCTATTTTAATGCCTCTTTTTTTGTCATTTTCTCTCTTTCCAAAGCACTATTTTTCATATTCTGCTGCAGCATTTTTTTTTTATTTTATTCCTTCCTTCACCAATCAGATAAGTAAAAAATATTTGTATAGTGATTTAGAATAATGTAATCAACTTCCAAAGAGAGTAAAAGGATACTGTATAATATTGTGACAGCCAGGATACGATCTCGCGACTGGCAGAAGGAGGGCAAGGTCGGCGGTGGTTTGGCGCGGCAAATGAAGCTGCGCACACATCTGCTTCCTGGGGCATGTGCTGTGGCATAGAGAGGAGAGGAGAGACGGTGACCGCGGCAGAGAGGGGGAAGTGATGTGCCTGCGACTGAGGGGAGAAATCCAGAGAAGTTTCAGGAAGCGTCATCCTCTCGGTATCTGAAGATTGTTCGCGAAATCGTAGCTTCTCGAATCAATGGTTTAGTTATAAATAAGAGACGCAAATGAGTTAGTTGCAGTCGTTGCTAGTTTTGGACAGCAAGGCAGTCTTGTGTAGCAGTGAAGCCAGCTTTGAGACCGGAGTTCGACTTGAGTTGTGTCCGTAACTGTGGGAGCCGGAAGTCCTGAGTTTGAATGCAGTGGACTGCAGTTGGGGGACTTGAGTTCGAAGTTCAGTGGACTGTCTCTGAAGGTCTGGGGTTCGAGATACTGTGAACTCGAGTGACTGAGCCAGAAGAACTAGCCAAGGCAAACGAACTGTGAACTGAGAACTGACAGTTCTGATTTGTAAATAGTGCTCTGTGAATTAGTTAAGATTAGTGGTACATTGTTGTTCTCAATAATCCAAGTAAATTATCATTGTCGTTTGTGGAGTGCAATAACGAATACTGTGTTACTGTGTGGAGTGGAAATCCCATTGTTCACGGGAGTGTTTACATTCAATTATAGAAAGTGATTATTGTTGTTTTGAATAAAAGTTACATTCTTGTTTGAAGTAAAAGTTACAATATCTAATACATACTACAGCATTATTGTTTTTATTTCAATACAATCCAATAGGAGACACAAGGCAGCATTGACAACAACGTTAAACATAGATTGGACAGGGTCTTGAAAAAATGAACGAGTAATTTAAAAAAAATTATATAGAAATGGGCAAAAAATTGTATTTCTTCAATTCTTCTGACATTCCAAGACAAATGTAACTCGACACAGGACACACCACTAAAATTCAGAACAATTCTGGGAAATCCAGGCAACCCTGGCTGCGTTAGAAGAAAAAATAAGGATCTGGTCATCTTAAAGCCATGATAGTTAACATATAACAAAGTGGATTTCAATTCTGCACTAACCTCGCAGTACTATGCTTACAGCGAAACTCACGATTAAAATATAAATACACTAACAACATACATGATCACGAAAATTGTAATACTGTTCGATTTTCTGATATGGAATTACGTACTTTGTTAGTTCATAATAGCAGAAGTGTCACAAAGGAAAGGTGAGGGCATTGGTGTCTTTGTTACTTTATTGAAATACGTCGCAGGTGTTCTTATAATCAAGGTCCAGCTGCTCTAATTAAGGTTACAAGGATAGATACTTACTGCTTCATCAGGCTGGTGCGCACGCACACGTTGGTGATCTTGTTGTTGTGCGTGATCTTCCGCAAGCCTTCCTGCCATGTCTAGCAACAGCAATCCATGCAACAAACAGAACAGCAACACGCACACACAACTAACATTAGTCATGCACCCACTTACTGCTTCTTGAGGCACGTCATGGGACACACATTGTTTGCCTTGACATTGTGCGTGATAGTCCTGATGCCTTGCAACCAGGCCTGCAGCAAACAACATACACAGGGTTGAAGGCATTCACGTTAGGGACAGGACGGTAACAGTCTCGATTCTTCAAATACTGTCACTTCTCAGTGGGAATGAACCAGAATGCCGTTCTTTAATATCAAAATTTGTGTACCTGAAGTGTGTTTCGGATTTCTGTAACTGTCGCTATTTTGAAAGATGCACAGAAGAAATGAAGGAATGCATACCTTCTATATGCCACAATGAATATTTTCAAAAGTGTTCAAAAACACAGTCACGTGTCTAGTAGCGTTCAAAAGCAAACTTATTAAGCACTTTCTTACTGCATAGAGTAGGTTTAATTTTTACTTAATGAATAAAAAAAAATGTTTCTCTCTTCGTAACTTTTACAATAAACTGTCTAGCTTTTATTAATCAGTTAATCTTTTAGTACTTTGATTTTTATTGTATTTGTAAATTTAATATTAATTGTAATCATAATTATAATTGTATTCTTAATATTGTAGTTGTAATCCCCTGGTAGAGGGGAGAAGAAGGCCTGATGACCTTATCTCTACCAGGTTAAATGAATGAATGACTAATGAATGAATGAATGAATAAATAAATAAATAAATAAATAAGTAAGTAAGTAAATAAGTAAAAAGGTAAAAAAGTAAAAAAGTAAGTAAGTAAATAAATAAATAAATAAATAAATAAATCAATAAATCAATCAATAAATCAATAAATAAATAAATCAATAAATCAGTAAATAAATCAATAAATAAATAAATCAAGAAATAAACAAACAAACAAATAAATAAATAAATAAATAAATAAATAAATAAATAAATAAATAAATAAATAAATAAATAAATAAATATTCATTTGTCATTTTTAGCATGCCTATTACTCATCTAATTTCTCTTCAAATGAAATACATAACTATCACATATGCTACATACAATAATTTCAAAGAAAAAGGTTGTGTTCTCACGGACAGATTCGAAATTAAGATAAATAAGAGGGGGGGAGGGTTTACAAAAATGTGCTTAATATAATAAGATTAATTCAATTTCAATAAAAATTGGTTAAATTCGTTACATCAATTCTTACAGAATTTGAACATAAACAGAAACAGAACTAGATGACGTAATTCAATAAATAGCATTGCGTGTTTCGCTGAGGCTGTGTTTGGTTAAATTCGTTACATCAATTCTTACAGAATTTGAACATAAACAGAAAAAGAACTAGATGACGTAATTCAATAAATAGAATTGCGTGTTTCGCTGAGGCTGTGTTTACCGACTTTGACATTGAAGCTGACAGCTGACACACTTTTGAATACACATTACAAGGCCTACAGAATGCTAAAGAATGCCATCATCACGCATAGAAACAAAAAACTTGTAACCAAACAAAATATTTCCATTATGGTAACTGCAAGTAGTAAACTAAAATCCAATAAATATATTCTTGAAAACTGTTACTTATAACAAGAGATGTAGACGATCTACTTACAACATTTCAGAATATGCATGTGTTAAAATGTTATGTATGTAGAGGAAGTGAGAGAAAGTTGGTCAGAAGATGAGGAAGGTCCATCCCTTTTAGCCAGTTGTTCACTTATTCATAATGAAAAAAATATATATATCCTTCATTTTCAAGAGCTTTCGTAACTTTAATCGTTCCAAGCACTACTAATTTTGTCAAGTTCTTGCATTTATTCTTTTCATCAATGGTTGTTCTAATCATTACACACAGAATTTTTCGTGATCAGGTTATGTCAAAAATTCGGTTACCTGCTTCAAAATCACTAACAATATTCAATTTAAATTCTAAAGAATTAACAATACTAAAGCTGTTTGGTGTTTTTACACTCGTAGAGCTTCCTTTGGAGCTATTTTGCGTAAAACAAAACCACCACTCTAGCTGCAGTTGACGAACTACACTGATAGCAATGATTTAACTGTTCAAGAATTAAATTTGAAAATTAGGAAATCTCGGTCCATACCTAATCATGTGACTCACTAACACTTAGACATTTGACTGGATGCTCGAGATTATGCGAATGTTAATCAGCCAGGAGAAATGTACCAGTAAATGATCCAGCAAAAACGATGATTAATAAACTTTCGATAATAATCGAATTTAATGGCATTAAACAGCAAACTATGATTAGCAGAGATAGTTAAAAGACGACAATAATCGAAGTTCCAGTGTATGTAAAAAAATCACCAACAAAATCGTTATTTTTCAATGGAAGACATTGTGTTTTTTTTTTTATAAATCGGATTGTAGTGAAAATAATAGTTCCAATAGTGTATTTAAGTTCTCTTACTGTTAAAATATTAAGAAATCATTCATTGTTGAGAAAATGACAAAGGAATAATGTGTTTATATCAACTGTATCTATATTGTGCTACTTTTCATTTATGCTTGTTATTCCATAATCAAGCTTCTACATTGGTAACAAGTTAATTTTCTGGCGTTTGATTTATAGTTATGTCAGAGAAACAATCATTATGTGCAACTACTTTCATTTGCTGATCTACAATACCCATTCATAAAAATATCTGTTATAACTGGAGTTAGTGGTCCAGGCTCCAGACAGTGCCACAAGCATGCAAGGGAACAGAACCAAAAATCACTCTTTCAAATCCACGAGTGCTACATAAATATTTTTTTATTCAATTCTCGACATAAACATCACAAAGTTTTCTTTATATAGTTGTGTGTGGAGAGATAAGTTACCTGTTCACTTGCAAATAACAATTTTGTTCTCAGTGCATACAAACACTGCACACCAAAATGCACTCTATGCAAAATCAAATGCTACAAATGATACCACAGGCAAATTAGAGTTCAGTGTCTCATTGATGTAATCAATGTTTTTTTTTCTGTAGCCCAACCAGGAACAAGCAGCAATCGACACATGTATAAAAGTTACTGTTGTTGAGACTTACGTTTTGCTACCTCCATGACATAAAAGCAAAACTGAAGTCTGAACAGAACATACAAGCACTGATTGATTTCTATGTCATCTCACATTAGTTCATTCTTGATGTAAACAAAGAGGAGAACAGGATTCTGAGATAGAGAGAGGGGGAGGGAGGGAGGGAGCGAGGGAAGGAGAGAGAGCGAGGGAGGGAGAGAGAGAGCGTGGAAGGGAGAGGGAGAGAGGGAGGGAGGGGGAGGGAGAGGGAGAGAGAGAGCAAGGGAAGGAGAGAGATAGAGGGGAGAGGGAGGGAGATGGGAAGGAGAAGGGAGGAGAGAGGGGTAGATAGACGGGGAGCGATGGAGAGGGGGGAGAGGAGGGAGGGAGAGATTGAGAGGGAGCGAGAGAGGGACAGAGAGGGAGCGAGGGGGGGACAGAGAGGCAGCGAGGGAGGGAGAGAGAGGGGGAGAGAGCGAGGGGAGAGAATGAGAGAGAGCGAGTGAGGGAGAGAGGGAGAGACAAAGAGAGGGGAGAGGGAGGGGGAGGGGAGGGAGAGGGAGGGAGAGAGAGGGAGAGAGATGGGGAGAGGTATATATATATATATATATATATATATATATATATATATATTCTTCATATTTCAAGACATTTAAAAATATTTTTACATATTCAAATATTTAGCAAATATTTTCATTCGAGTGTAACAAAATAATCGATAAGGTTGTGTTTACCAGCCTTCATCTTCAGAACAGAAAGCACCCTTTCTTTATGCTCATTTTACACTTGGTTTTTGTGTTGTTTGTTTGCTTTACAATGTGATATAAAAATAATAAGACATGGTTGTTTAATACAGATAAAAACGTAAAAACCATACTTCTTAATGACTGCCATTGTAGCTACGGCAACACACTATCCAAGTTCAACTGTATCACCGAAACTTCTGATGCATCTACTTCTACAGAGTGGGCGAAAAGTCCGTATATCCCTGTCATCAATATAGGTTTATAACGATTCGACATGCCTGTTATGGATCCATACATCCACATGTACTTCTCCATGATCTTTGCACAGACTGGTGCATTTTCAGATCAGTTTGCTCATTTTCCTTGGCATTTGTGGTGTCATAGTAAGCTATCAGATTTGGATTTAAAATGGCGCGAAGAAGCATGCAACTTGCTTTCGCCATTTCCCAAAGAGAGATAGTAAAAGGAAAGTTATTTTTCTCTGATAAATGTGATATTCGTCGAAGGTAGAAGGATCTGAACTTTTCCTTTTTGTCCAAGAAGAATCACATTTCTATCAAGAAATTGAACAAAATCCACCTCACATTATGATTTGGGTCGGGGTAACAGGTCAACTGCATGTACCATATTTTTTCAATGGCCGGTGAATCAGACTTTCCTTCACTTTTGACATGATCATCACGAACAACAAATCTCATCATGCCAGACAATTCTCTTTGGTGAATTATGCAGCAGAATGTCCGCAAAAGGCATTACATTTCAAATGCCAAGTTAAAGAATGCTGTGAGCAATGTCTTCAAGACTGTCACACCACAAATGCTATGCAAAATGAGCAACTAGCCCTGAAGATGCATCCATCTGTGCAGAGACCATGAAAGAGACATGCAGATGTTTTGAATCCGTAATAAGCAAGTCAAATAGTTTTAAATCTATACAGATGACAGGAATATATGGACTTTTCGCCTACTCTGTATATATAATAAAATACAATTAAAAAAACAAATATTTTGTAAAAGGAGACATATCTGTTGAATCCAGACCAGGAAAATAGTTCTTGATAACAAATCCAAAATAGAGGGTCCCTCTTCCTTTCTTCTCTGTATCTCTGAAATGTTGGACATTTCTACATTTATAGCATAATGCAAAAACCTCAGAAATTTCGCATCACATTGAACGCTACGAAAATCTTAGGTCAAATTCTCCACTAATTTCTTTACATCAAGAACAAACTTATGTGAGATGTGTCTAAGTTATTCAACAAAAAAAAAAATATTAATGCAAAATAATGTTAATAATCATAAATTTACTTTAACCTTAACTGAATTTAAAATAATACTTCAATACAACCGAGAGAGCTCAGTCAGTAAAGCTTATAGCTAGAAACTAGAAAATACAGGGTTCGACCCCAGGAAGAGAAGTGGAATTTTTTTGCAGTAACTTCCAGAACTTCAGACTCTCATAGTTTACTACCAAATATATTCCAGGATCCTTTGCTGGGACCAAAGGTGACAGGAATATGATGTCGAGGTTAAAAATCGCGGGATCTCGACATTTCATTTGACTCACCCTGGCTGTCTCGATATCTGGACACACAACATGTTGGTAGTTGATGTTGATGTAGTCAGTGCCACTGCAGATGGTGAGAGAGCGTTCCTCCACATTGTCACCCAGTTTCATCAGTTGTTGACACAGCTTGTCATTCTGCAACAAACCGACAATTGCTACTAGCAACACCAGTAACAACATAAGCCATTCCATGATCCAAAGAGTGATTTGAAATTAGGCATCATTTCTGAGACCTATTCCATAAAATATAGAGTAATTAACAGACCACGGAGCTTTATGCATTAAAAAGCTGAAAGTATGCTTGCAACTATGCTATAAAAACTGTTGAAATATGTGCTAAAAAATGAAATACATACAGTAAAAAATATACTTCAGAGGTTTAATAATATGATAAAAATGAAAATAATTTAAAGTAGCAAGTGTTAAGAAGCTATATTGAACAGAAGACGATTTTCCCATCAGTAGAAAAACATTTGTTTTCAGAAAACTATTCTCCAATAAATATTTTCTGCTACTTTTTTCTTTCGGCATGTTGGTGGTTGAACTCATAAGCAGATTGATCATATACTGGTTATTCGTTTGATTGTGCAGTAAAACTTTTTGAAATGAAAATTTACACTCTACCAGACTTCACTGTTGCAGGTGTTCAAATACATTCAGTTTTGTTTCTATGAAATCAGAGCGCACTAGCAGCATTATCTTCGCAACAATTTCATGATTGCAACAATATATGACTTTACTGTCGCAGGTGACTAAACACATTCTATTTTGTTCTACGAAATCGAAGTAAAAGGTGGTAAAAATCTGAATGACATTTCAGCGACATGTATTTTTGCCCTGGCTCCTAAAAAATTGCACTTACACGGTTAGTATGTACACAGAACAGCAGCTAGCCTCATGTTAAAATGAAAACTAACTTATACACTAAGGAGAAGTATCCACTGTCATTGATGCAATTTCATGTCCTCGACAGTAATAAAATTAATTAATTATTGGTTTCATTTTCTCACAAAATTTTTATATTTCTTGGAAATTATTTTTATTTTTGTCAGAAATAAATTTTTTAATTAAATAATACGTCGGACTAAACAAGGAAAGATGTTAATATATGCATTTAAATGTGAAAAATTAAATTATATATACATTTAAAATGGAAAACCCTCGAAATACGCATTTATGCAAAATAAAATTTGCTTCATTTGAATGTAAAAACCATGACTGGCAAAGATCCACTTTTACTATTCAATATGCTAGATCAATAAAAACGTGCAATTGCATGAAGTTCCGCAGTCTAGTTATTATTATGTTGCAGAGTTTGAACATTTTACATGATTAACCAGGCTTTATGCCTGAAGAGTTTATTATATGATGCAGAAACATGAAACGTCAACACACAAAAAAAGCCAATATTATATGTACAGAATGTTAAAAAAGTATGGAATATTATCCATAACTTCTTACATTTTAATTTTAAAAAAAGTTTTATACAAAAGCTATTGGAGATAAATCATATAATATGATACCAGTGTTCGAAAAATGTTAGACACTCAGGCATACAGGACACCTTACTTACTTACTTATTGGCTTTTAAGGAACCCGGAGGTTCATTGCCGCCCTCACATAAGCCCGCCATTGGTCCCTATCCTGAGCAAGATTAATCCAGTCTCTACCATCATATCCCACCTCCCTCAAATCCATTTTAATATTATTTTCCCACCTACGTCTCGGCCTCCCCAAAGGTCTTTTTCCCTCCGGCCTCCCAACTAACACTCTATATGCATTTCTGGATTCGCCCATATGTGCTACATGTCCTGCCCATCTCAAACGTCTGGATTTAATGTTCCTAATTATGTCAGGTGAAGAATACAATGCGTGCAGCTCTGCGTTGTGTAACTTTCTCCATTCTCCTGTAACTTCATCCCTCTTCTATATTAAAATTTACATATTCCAAATCACCTCAAAATCTGTGCTTCAGTGGCTGACCATGATAATATCTTTGAAAAATATTGGAGTGCAAGAGGTCAAATGACTTTATTGTCAAACGCCTAGCATTAGAAAACAACAACAACATATTCCAAATCTCCATTAAATGTTAAGTATCAATGTATAGAAATTTTACCCATTCACCTGTTTCATGTCTTTTAAACAAAACACTATTACTAACCAAACTTTACAAAAGATGTTAAAAATGAGAGCCATTCACAGCCAAACAATGTCCCAGTCTATCACAGAAACAGTCCATTGTAGATATGAGATGAAACACATCAGTCATGTACCTGTGAGAAAGACAATGGACTGTTCCCGTGATAGATTGGGACATTGTTTGGCTGTGAATGGTTCTCATTTTGAGAATCTGTTGTAAAGTTTGGTTAGTAATAGTGTTTTGTTTAGCTTTATGGCCTTCTCAATATGATTTTACATACTTATTTGTCCAAGTTTGAAGTCCACGAAACAAGTTTAATAAATAGTTAAAAGACATGAAATGGGTGAATGGATAAAATTTCTACACACTGATACGTAACATTTAATGGAGATTCGGAATATGTAAATGTTAATATAGGGTGCTATTTAAAAAAATAAAATTTACTATCACACCCCACCTGCCTGAATAACTTTTTTCAAATACTGGTATCATATTATATGCCTTATCTCCAATAGCTTTTGTATAAAACATTTTTTTTATAAAATTAAAATTTAAGAAGTGTGTAATATTCCATACTTTTCGAACACTCTGTATTCACAACGGAAATAGATTTTTCAGGTCAGCAAGAAAATATAGAAAAAATCAAGCACGGCAGTTGGTTCTGAAGAATTCAGCATACAGTTCTAAAGTGGCTATAAGGTTTAGAAACATCAAATTAACACAGGAAATGGCTTAAGGATACACTCAACTATATTTTGGAACTTTTTTCCTATTTGACCAATCTTTTTCAAATTTGGAGAAAAAGTTTAACATACACATGGAAAGTAACATGCAAAATCTCAGCTCATTAGATCCAATACTTTTCAAAATAAAAAATATTTCAATTTTTAATCAATCATTAATTGAAATATCACTTTTAATTATCATTTTTTATTTTTTGGCTTTGTGCATTTGACTGTGACTTCTCAATGAATAGGGGAAGAATTCTGCGTATTGATTTAGTTCTGTCACGTAAATTAGTGTAGAAATTTAATTTTTCATTTTTATGACACCTTTTCTCCAATTTTTAAGTTGAGTGTCCCCTTAACAATGAAATTTATTGGCAAGTTATTATTTCAGTGATCCCCTCGGTATCTTATGGTTTGCTGCAATATTACCTAGAAATTGGCTGTTTTGGTAACTAGAATTGACAACACTGGTGATAAGCAAGTCAACTCACCTTGGGAAGACCTCCTGCTCTGATGTCACTCACTTGACACAGCTCGATGACATCTCCTTCCTGCAAGATTACATTCCAATGACTTAACTCTCAATTCTTCAAGAATTCTCTTTAACAGCATAGGAACTATACTTCTACATAAATATTGTAAAGTTCTGCTTATTGTACAATTAAAGCTGCTGGCATTTCATGGATGACAGTAACTGAGTAAGAAACATTGATATAAACTAGTGGGTCGTTGTTTTGCACAGGAAATAAAATGGCCCTAATGTGAACGGAAAAATCTGTCAGAAACTGTAAATAGAAGCATCAGTTATTTACTTTCAAAGAAAAGCAGTCACTACAGCAAAAGAAGTGGTTGTAAATGGATGACTAGAATTGTAACCTTGGCAATGAGGTCATGCTTTCTGTGTTTAATCACTCAACTGTCTATCTGGAACAGTTTTAATCTTAGTGTACATGAAGACTAACTTTACAGAACAAGCTATAAAAGTTATCTTCTGCATGCTTAAAAATTAACAAGAACCTCATGATTTCCTCAGTCAAATGCTCAGAAGCAATATAAATGTATTATATTTAAAAAATTAGGGAAAAGATCGACGTGTATACAGCCCCAGCATGCTGCATTGAACAGAAAATGTGCAGCTGGATGAGTGATGTAACCAACAGCTGAAAAGTGTCTGCTTAGCAATATGAATAAATAATCTATACTAATAATAAATCTGTAGCCAAAATTTTTCTGGTAATTTTAGATTTTCCAAAAATAATTGGTGTTAACATGTATAATTAACCATCCTGAAACCGAAAATTGCTTTTTTGAAATTTTTGTTTGTATGTCTGTCTGTCTGTCTGTCTGTCTGTCTGGATGTTTGTTACCTTTTCACGTGATAATGGCTGAACCGATTTATATGAAAATTGGAATATAAATTAAGTTCGTTGTAACTTAGATTTTAGGCTATATGGCATTCAAAATACTTTATTTAAAAGGGGGGTTATAAGGGGGCCTGAATTAAATAAATCGAAATATCTCGCTTATTATTGATTTTCATGAAAACTATTACATAACAAAAGTTTCTTTAAAAATAATTTCCGATAAGTTTTATTCTATACAAAATTTTGATAGGACTGATATTTAATGAGACAAATGAGTTTTAAAATTACAATAACAACGCCATCTAAGGTGCTGTACTGAAATGAAAACAAATGACTTCGTCTATAGGGGGCCTTGGACAACAACAATCGAAAGCTATTAAACATAGCCTAAGAGAATATTTCTGTGTTTGTATGAAGTAATATCGGAAGCTAATTAATTGTTTAATTATTATTTCACCATTGGAAAGTGTAGTTTCTCTAGATGCACATAATTCTACAATGTTATTACAGTAACTTCTGAAACATATAGCAAGTAATATAAAATATACACATTAAAACTAAATGATATGTCAATCTTCATTAAACTATGGTTGCATGTACAGTAGAACCTCTATTATCCGCGGTAATGAAGGGGGTGAACTGAACGGTTGATCGAAAAAATCGGATAATCCGTACCTTGAAAGATTTTGTAATTTCCTCCATGGTCTTGTATTTAACTCGCTAGGCAGTGGATCAGAAGTTCACTAATTTAAGTCTGGTTGTCAACAACGGGTTTTTAAGTGGCAAAGAAGTCCTTTGTAATAACTGTCTCAGGAAAGATAGGAATAAGGGAAGTCTCATGTTGTAGATTTACATACTTTTTTTTACAAATTATTATTTTTTTTATTAAATCGCGCAGTTGTAGCTCCAATCTCGTATTCTGATGTGAGATGAGCTACAGTTTCTCTTTTTCAAACCATTCAATTATTTCCATTTTCTTTTTTTTTCGATATTTAGGATAATATTAAAATGGATTTGAGGGAGATGGGATATGATGGTAAGAACTGAATTAATCTTGCTCAGGATAGGGACCGATGGCGGGCTAATGTGAGGGCAGCAATGAACCGCCGGGTTCCTTAAAAGCCGTAAGTAAGTAAGCAAGCAAGCAAGCACAACACATTTTCTGTTGACTTCCGTGGAAGACATTTTATATACAATTTATATTATAGAATAGCAATTCGAATAGTAGACAATGCTGTGCAACTATAAAGACTTGTAATAAACATCCTCTAGCAAAAACATATGTAGAATCTACTAATATGATGTACAAAACAATACTTCATATAAGAAAAAAAAAAGAGCGAGGAAATAAACAGTCGGAAAATCCACCAATCGGTTAATAGGGTGACGGATAATCGGGGTTCTACTGTAATAACAATTAAGAAACATGTTAAAGGAATTATCATTGCACCAAATGATTGCTCTCTGGACCAAAATGACAGCATTTTAATTATTTAATACAATTTAAATTAAGTAACATATTAAACGATTTATCCTCCTATCAAACACGAATGTTCCCTGCATCAAACGTCCTATTTTAATTATGTAATTACTTTATATTTATTTCTAACAGGTGCAGCAAAGCGCACAGGTACGGCTTATCTCATAAAAGCTTATATCTAAGAGTTAAATATTTTTTAACCTTCCTCAACTACAGGCCTACTAAAAGGTAAAGGTATCCCCGTAACATGCCATGAAGGCACTTGGGGGGCATGGAGGTAGAGCCCATGCTTTCCATGACCTCGGCACTAGAATGAGGTGGTGTGGTGGGCACCACGCTCTGACCACCTTTTACCCCCGGGAAGGACCCGGTACTCAATTTTATAGGAGGCTGAGTGAACCTCGGAGCCGTTCTGAAAGTTTGGCAACGAGAAAAAATCCTGTCACCACCTGGGATCGAACCCCGGACCTTCCATTCCGTAGCCAGCTGCTCAAGATATTTAATTTCAATTTTTGTTTTTTTTTTTATTGATTTATATTCTCTGAAAAATATATTACCTAATTACTTGAAGCCATAGTTCGTTTGAAAAGTCCATTCTAGCATAAAAGAGATGGTAGCTTGTTCAAGTTAAGCGAATGCTTACAAATTAGTTTTCGCGTTTATGCACTCCCATTATGTGAAATGAAACTAACCAGTCAGCACTCAGTCTCTCTAACTGATAGAATTTTAGTCTTCAGTTCAGTAGAACCCTAGCTCATATATGTAACAGATATGTCGGGGTTATAGGCTTTGAGGTTAACAACTTTTGTCAGGTTTACTACGCTGCCATCTAGTTGTTACATAAGGAGTCACGTCATAATACCTATTTGAATTGCATTAGCGACTGTGTTGCCATCTCGTGTTCGTTTACGACGGACGGATGGCGATCCTGGCGGTTGTTCTCTTCAAAGTGCTGCCGATTTTAACGTAACAAGGAGTTATCTGTTACATATATGATCTAGGGTAGAACTCATTGTGAGCACCAGTTCTTTGTACATAAATTCCATCTAAAATTAAAATTACAGACGTGGACAAATTATTAGCAAAATTGAGGTTTCTTATAGTATAATTTTACAAAATTTGACTTTTCAATTTAGACTACAGTTGACATTTTTACATATTTCTGAGTACTATATCATAAAAATGTCAACAGTAGTCTAAATTTAAAAGTCAAATTTTGTAAAAATTGAATCAAACGCAAACTTACTAGGCACTTGGTCAGTAATTGAGACTCGTTCAGACATGGTTTCTTGTAAATAGTTCTCTTAATCTATCACAAAATATTTCAATATCCGGTAATTTCATCACTATAGAATTTTGTTCTTAACTTCTATGATAAAATGTCTAGCTTTCATTAATCAGGTAATCTTGTCGTACTTTAATTTTTATTGTAAATGTAAATGTAATATTAATTGTAATTTTATTGTTCATATTATAGTTGTAATCCCCTGGTAGAGGGGCAGAGAAGGCCTGACGGCCTTATCTCTACCAGGTTAAATAAATAAATACTAAATACTAATACTAAAAATATGTCACAAAAATCGTAAATTTTGCTAATTAATTTGTCCACGTCTGTATTAAATGCTAATTTTATATGAACTCCTGAAAGTCCTAAATTGGACTTCATGAAGTCCTAAATCTCTCTTTTCTAGCCCCTAGAAATCCGTTCCTTAGTCATTACTAATATAACACACTCCATGTAAGATAGGTGTATAAATTTACAATTAGGTGTCGGTGAACAGTGTATAGGTGGCACTAATTGTGTGTACAACCAATTATAAGTTAGCCTACCGTACGCAGCAATGTAATGTGGACGCACAATCTACAAAATTATGACTCTACCAACTCACCCGATTCTCACTCTTCCAATAGATGAAGAAGCCATACTCATCAACTTTGAAGAGGCACTTGGTCTCATATTCGGTGTTTTCCTTCTCCTCAGTCCAGCGCTCAAAGTAGCAGCCTTTGAGCAGCGGTTCAGGCACAGGAATGTGCCAGTTGAACTCAAAGCGCTTTGTCATGGCTCCAGCGCAGTCACGCCATCTTCAGCATCTGAAATGACAACTTGTTGCTGTAAAATTGCTCATCTACTTCCATTACACTATTTCAGAAACCAGCACTTCACATAATTTCCCAAATCAACGAGAACAATAAAATTAATGAATGAAGAAAAATAGGAAGAAAAACTAGACAAAAATTAGAGCAGGAAATAACATCAGGCAAAATTGTAAAGTACGAGTACACTGCATACAGGAATGGGCTGTAGTGTGGGAACAATAATGATAAAAGGGCCGTATTTTGGGGTCCTTATGATCCTGGACAAAAAAAAATTATCGTTTCCCTCCAAATAAAAAAAACACTAAGGAGAGTGGGGCTCCTCTGTGACTGACATGAAGAATGGTGAGAGGGGTAGAATAAGTCAGGTCTGGTGACATCAGCAGTTGATGGGTATGTCTAACATCAGCATTAAGCAATCCTTTAGAGATCAGGCGGTGTACAGACGTGGACAAATTATTAGCAAAATTTAAGATTTTTATTATATATTTTTACAAAATATGATTCTTCAATTTAGACTACAGTTGACATTTTTGTGTATTTCCAAATTATTAGGAAAATTGAAGATTTGTATTGTATATTTTTCAAAATTTAACTCCTCAATTTGGACTACAGTTGATATTTTTGCATATTTACAAATTATTAGCAAAACTGAAGGTTTTTGTTGTATATTTTTACAAAATTCGATTCTTCAATTTGTACTACAGTTGACATTTTGGATATTCCGAAATTATTAGCAAAACTGAAGATTTTTGTTTTATATTTTTACAAAATTTGACTCTTCAATGCATTTGACAATTTTGCTAATTTACCAATTATTAGCAAAATTGAAGACTTTTATTATATATTTTTACAAAACTTGACTCTTCAATTTAAACTACAGTTGACATTTTTGCATATTTCTGTCTACTGTAATGATGGAAATATCCAAAATTGTCAAATGTAGTCTAAATTGAAAAGTCAAATTTTGTAAACAGAATTATCATAAAAATCGTCCATTTTGTTAATAATTTGTCCACGTCTGTATGTATTATTAACCTCAGCTTTCTTGTGCAGTAGCAGCTTGCCTTGTGTACCAGACGAAAGTACAAACAAGAGAACATATTAGGCCTACTTGTCTATATTGCTAAGCTTATCAGCCTTGCCAAACTATGAAATGCTAAGAGTCCAATTCACATCCATGCTGCCTGCCAAGTGCCTTTAAGTGGAAAAAGGAATATCTGAAACTCGCTTTCGAAGTAAGGTATACTTGTTTCCTATTTAGTGCAGTAGTTTTTAATAATATTTCTATGTAGTTTTAATAATATTGGTAATTACATTATGTTCGATTATTCAAAATTACCTATATGAACAGAATCCTAAAGTGAGAGTTATACTTTGTGAACTATTCTGTATATACCAGTACCTACTCGTCCAGATTGTTCCAAGAAAGTACTGTAAATACAAGAATTTGTCTACACGTCGAATTAACATTAAATATGAATGGATTTTAATAGATCAATAATACATTAAATATGAATGCATTTTAATAGATCAATAATACTTATCAAAAGAGTAAAGTAAACCTCTTCCTTTCTTAACCAATTAATTTCTCCTATACAAATTCAAAACCTTTTCAAAGTCTTTCAATTTTGTAATAATAAGTAGAATCACTGTTATAATTTTGCTTTTAAGTCCATTAACATTCTTTTGATCTCAATGTTTAACAAAGTTTTATTTTTTAATAAATAACTAGAACAGTTCTTACATCTTGACTTTTTTCATTGCTAGTTTTTATTTATTTATTTTATTTATTTATTTACTTATTTTTACATACCTGCGAAAAGTATCTTATGTATGTATGTATTTATTCACACTGCAATGGGTATATACCCGGTGGCAGTGGTAACTAATTACACTCAATAAAGACAATAATAAACACAATTAATAATACTAATAATTAATACTAACAATAATTAATAATAATAATAATAATAATAATAATAATAATAATAATAATAATAATAACAACAGGGAACATCCTAAATTAAATGAAGCACGATCGGTTAAAATAACATTTAAAGTAAATCTAATTTGTACCTTAAACCTATATTCGAACTAAAACCCACGAGCATGATATGTTCATATCTGCATAAGTACCTTTCAACATTACACTCATTTCGCTGTCAACTCACTCACGCACTGGAACTACGAGACATTTCACTGATTCTATCCTGATTTCACTAACACTTCAAAAACATTTCACTGTTCAAATACTTTGCACTGCCACTATAAACTATAAAGCTTCACTGACAGGAACACGTTTCACTTACTCAACGCACTTCACTGACACAACACACTTCACTGACACAACATAATTCTTCACTGATACAACACTTCAATAACAAAATATCAATTACACCCTTTAAATACTGTGTATAATTATCGTCTATTAGTAAAGTCCTTAAGCCTATTTTTAAATATATTTTTGGTTGTTGGTAAAGCCTTTAGTAAGTCTGCAGGTAAAGCATTCCAGTCCCTGATAGTACAATTGAGAAAAGAAAACTTTCCAGTGTCCGTCCTCTGTCTTCTTTCCCTCAATTTATAAGAGTGGTCGTTCCTTGGAGTTGCTACGTCATTAGCAAAGGAAAGAGTCTATGGTTCGTTTCTTTTGATTAATCCACCACTGCTTTCGCCCTCATTTAGAAGTGACTTTCACCCATTCTGTATTTAGCCAGATTCGTTAAATGGATCAACCATTGCCTTGGTTCCAAACAAATTCAACACAAGTGACTTTTTGTGGAGTTGTAAGCAATTTCACCAATAAAATGTTCTCATAAATAGGATATAAATTCAGATTTTAATGTTATGTCCATCCTGTATATACAAACCAATAGCTTAAAGAAGACAAGGAACAACAAGTGGTCTAACTGCATGATGATGATGATGATTTTTTTTATTTTATTGGGTTATTTTACAATGCTGTATCAACATCTAGGTTATTTAGCGTCTGAATGAAATGAAGGTGATAATACCGGTGAAATGAGTCTGGGGTCCAGCTCCGAAAGTTACCCAGCATTTGCTCTTTTTGGGTTGAGGGAAAACCCCGGAAAAAACCTCAACCAGGTAACTTTCCCCGACTGGGATTTGAACCCGGGCCACCTGGTTTCGCGGCCAGACGCACTGACAGTTACTCCACAGGTGTGGACATGATGATGATGATGATGATGATGATGAAGAAGATATTCATAAGTAATCAGACTTCCTGATCATGGAATCAATCCTAAGGCTACTCAATTTATAGCCAAATTTTTTACTTATTAATATTTATTACTAAAACTGATCAAAATCTCAGATGCTGAATCAGACATGAGGAGTGCAGCTCCAGAGAACAGTCAGTCAAGTATGTTAGACATACTTGTAATCTGCAAATTCCTGCTACCTCCTACACACAAGTGTAGTTCGCACTGATAACAATTGTGAACCAATATTTGATATTTACAAATCCAGAAAAGTCTCCAAACCCCTACTGGGAACTAAACCAAGGTCTGCTAAATTAGTAGCCGGAAATTCTATCATTTGAACCACTGCAGAGCGCAAACTGTATTTTTTTTAACAATGTCCTCTGACGTGAGCACTATCAGACAGGGGAATTCTGTCCTACATTCCCACAGTGGCCAACTCACTAATTGGCAGATAAATTAAACCAGTTTCCAGTGTTATCACACAGAGCCGATAAAGCAAAAGGACATCCTGTAGGAACAAGTAAGCAAGTTCACGGCACTCTCAGCACGACAAAAAAAAAATAATTAATTTTCTAAAGGTGTCATGCTTACAGAATTCTTTATCTTGGTAGTAAATTTTTATCAGAATAATACATAAACGACTGTATATGGTTGGCCCTATTCTAACAATCTAACTAGAGCATATTTTCTCTAAGAATTTGGTTTCTTCTATTGCTATCAACCAGTGCCTTTCTTAGTAGTCTCTGTTACCCAAAATTGTCGATAATAAATACATCTTAGTAGCCTCTTACTTACTGGCGTTTAAGGAACCCGGAGGTTCATTGCCGCCCTCACATAAGCCCGCCATCGGTCCCTATCCTGAGCAAAATTAATCCATTCTCTATCATCATATCCCACCTCCCTCAGATCCATTTTAATATTATCTTCCCATCTACGTCTCGGCCTCCCTAAAGGTCTTTTTCCCTCCGGCCTCCCAACTAACACTCTATATGCATTTCTGGATTCACCCATATGTGCTACATGCCCTGCCCATCTCAAACGTCTGGATTTAATGTTCCTAATTATGCCAGGTGAAGAATACAATGCGTGCAGTTCTGTGTTGTGTAACTTTCTCCATTCTCCTGTAACTTCATCCCTCTTAGCACCAAATATTTTCCTAAGCACCTTATTCTCAAATGCCCTTAACCTATGTTCCTCTCTCAAAGTGAGAGTCCAAGTTTCACAACCATACAGAATAACCGGTAATATAACTGTTTTATAAATTCTAACTTTCAGATTTTTCGACAGCAGACTGGATGATAAAAGTTTCTCAACCGAATAATAACAGGCATTTCCCATATTTATTCTGTGCTTAATTTCCTCCCGAGTATCATTTATATTTGTTACTGTTGCTCCCAGATATTTGAACTTAGCCACCTCTTCAAAAGATAAATTTCCAATTTTTATATTTCCATTTCGTACAATATTCTGGTCACGAGACATAATCATATACTTTGTCTTTTCGGGATTTACTTCCAAACCTATCTCTTTACTTGCTTCCAGTAAAATTCCCGTGTTTTCCCTAATCGTTTGTGGATTTTCTCCTAACATATTCACGTCATCCGCATAGACAAGCAGCTGATGTAACCCATTCAATTCCAAACCCTTTCTGTTATCCTGGACTTTTCTAATGGCATACTCTACAGCAAAGTTAAAAAGTAAAGGTGATAGTGCATCTCCTTGCTTCAGCCCACAGTGAATTGGAAACGCATCTGAGAGAAACTGACCTATACGGACTCTGCTGTATGTTTCACCGAGACACATTTTAATTAATCGAACTAGTTTCTTGGGAATACCAAATTCAATAAGAATATCACATAAAACTTCTCTCTTAACCGAGTCATATGCCTCTTAGTAGCCTCTATTACCCAAAATTGTCGATAATAAAAACAATCTGCTATAACTCGAATATAGAAGAGAAACATACTGTAAAATGCTTAAAGCCCACTCCCACATAGCGGAATCGAATCGAACAGAATTTCTCTTCACAATGTACTTACATGGAAGATAGCAGAAAGCGGCATGTCGAATTGAATCGAACAGAATAGAATTCATGAGCTATAATATTTATTCCACTGCCAGAACAGAATTTCTTGTTTCGGATATGATCGTAAGTTCTCGTAAGCCTTCGTGAAAAAAACAAATGAACCACATCCATTCTTGGCGGCTTAATTTGTTTACTATTGAAAGTTATTGCTGAAATAGCACATCTACAAAAATCACAATTTAATATGAACGAAGAAAAATTAATAAATATTGTGCAGAATTATCCTTTTTTTGTATGACAAAACACAAAATACAAAAGTACTGTTCGGTTCGATTCCACTAGATGTGAGCGGCAGCAGACTTTTCGTTTTAATTTGGTTCGGTTCGATTCCGCTAAGTGAGAGCTGGCCTTAAGAGTGATAGCACGATTCTCTCTCTCTCTTTTGAATGAATGGGGGAAATGGGAGGGAAAACATCTAAAATGCATGCAAAAACGCATCCTTGCAAGGGAAATTGGGATTGAAAGGAAGTGAGCTCCAAGCCTGTTAGCCACTTGTCTCACTTCAATTTTCATCGTTCCATATGTTTTGTTGTTGTTCAGTCAAATGTCCGAAGACAGGTCTGAACCTCACAAGTGATACCAGTCAGGCACCACTTATGAGACAACTAAGCCAGGAGAGAATAAGGTAGGGTGGCCAGTTCCTTTCCCCCTCCATTGCATACAACGCTGACTAGCTACATATTACACTGATCAGACTTCAGATGTATACAAACAATTGTTCTTCCTCTGACACATATCATCAAGTGAGATGTAGTGCCTGAAAATCAGACTTCGGTCTAGGGTCATCAAGTCACCAGACTGAAGTTTGAAATGCATGGAGTATAAATGACGCCATGACCCATGAGAATGGGTGGCACTACGAGAATACAGTTGGTTTCGTAACAACAAAGTGCATTACTGTCTTTCTTATTGCTGCGTGTCGATCATGTGATCGCCATACATATTTGAGATCCTGTGAGCAAACAAGTATATTTTATCTTGGTGTGTGGATAAGCTTCAGGGCTTCTACCACGTTGTCTTGGTGTTATTGGCTGACGTTTCGACCTCTGTGTTGCGATCGAAACGTCAGCCAATAACACCATGACAACGCGGCAGAAGCCCTGAAGCTTATCCACACACCATGTACACCAGCTGCAGAAGCCTACGCGAATATTTTATCTTATTTCATTTATTTATTTAATTACTTATAATATTTATGTATAGGAGAAGAAAATGAAAATTTAAAGTTTAATAATGGAGAATAATTAGAACCATCTATTGAATGCACTTATTTAGGCACAAAGATAGACCATACAGGAGATAATAGAGTGGAAATTAAAAACAGAATTACACAAACAAAACAAGCAATAAATGCTCTAAATTCTATTTGGTGGAGCAAAAATATTACAAAAAATAGAAAATTACAAATATATCAAACGATAGTCTAAAGTATCCTAACATATGGAGCTGAAGTTTGGCAAATTCCAACTAGGGAAACAAAAAGGATTTTAAGTACAGAATTGGATGTTCTAAGATCAGCTGGGAAATCTAAAATGGAAAAATAGAAGAATAAAAGAAATTATGGAAGTGCAAGATGAGCCAGACATTATAGATATAATAGAAAGGAAAAGGTTACAATGGTATGGCCATATCAGAAGAATGCCAGAACAACGATTAACAATAGTACATTATGCAACGAGCCTATAATGGTAGTAATTAAGACGCGAGTATGTTTATGAAACGAGTGCAAGCGACCATATTTCTAACTTGAAATTATTCATAATTATTCATGTTATTCTTATCTGACTGAGGAGCGGAACTGACCTTGTGCAATACCTCGTAAATTGTGAGATGTGCACAGACGCAAAAGTACTGATTTTTTCCGACAAACAAATGTCGACATTGACCTTGATATAATCTAGAGAGTAAAATAAACATTAATCTTGATATAACCTTGAAATTGAATTAGACATTGAAAAACGAGATGACAAATTGAATTTATTTGATATTATTTACAATTAACGTTAATTATTATAGTAACAGAACTAGTTGTCTTTTGATTGCATATCCGAGAATAATCTATACTTGCGCTTTCATATTGCTACAATGGTATTTTCTGATTGGTGGAACACCTGAACTTTAATGAATAGGTGTACTTTAATGAGTCCATTAAAGGGCTGCTACCAGGTGTATAATTACTACATTTAGGCATGGTCGAGCATAAAAGTAATTATGGAATGGATCCCACCATGAAAAAAAAAAAAGGGACGACTGAAGAAGACTTGGATGGAGGGTGTACTAGCAGCTATGGATACTCGAGGATTAGAGCCAGGCCAGTGGATGAACAGAGAGGAGTGGCAGTTGGTTTCCAGAAGATGGAGACAGCTGTTATGACACCGGAATGATTGGTGTATCCATATTTGTGTTAGTGTTAATTTCGCTGTTTTATAATTCACAGTACTGAGGAACATGTCGAAAATTAAGAGCACCAAGCGTTCCCTGCAGAACGAACTTATAGAGAAGTTCGGAAAGGAATATTTTCTTAGTAAAAGAAAAGACACTGCATTTTACAAAAAATATATATATATATATATATATATATATATATATATATAAGGACAGACAGAAAGCGATTCTTTGAAAAACACTGTAATAGCAAAAGGCACATGGAAAATATTAAATTGCATAATCAAAACTGACTTTCAATATCAAAATCAGATACAGAAAATCAAAAAGAATTCCATCACATTTAAAGGCACTTTATCAACTGGAGTTACTTTAAAGCATTATAATTTTCAAGTGATACACCACATTTCTGAAGATAAGACATTCAGAGAAACAATTACCGTGATTATCATAATTGTATGCAGGATGTGTGGAAGTTCCGAATGAGGAAGTTCAGTCAATCTTAGGACGAACCAGGATCTGACTATGTAATGAATGGAATTATGTACTTCCAAAGTGGTGCTTAAAACACAAGCAGAATATGCAAGGGAAAAAGAACAGTATATCTAGGAAACAAACAAGTCAATTTTCATGACAGACATTATATAATACATCTCCTGTCACCAGTAAATGGTCTAAGAAAGAAGAGAACAACAACAATTTAAAAGAAACAAATTAAAATCAACGTTTAAAGTGATCTGAAACTGCCTGGAAAGCTGTTCCAGTATGAGATCTTAAAAATCAGAACCAATGTTAGTTAAAAAAAATAAATAAATAAATAAATAAATAAATAAAAAAAAATAAAATAAAAAATGGTGTCATGAACATGGAACACATTTTCTCATTTTACTCTTTGTAAAAATTCAGTTATTATACCAAAGAGAGTCTTATGAAATTTTAGGTTTTTACGTTGTGTTCAGATTAAGAGATTTATTTCAGTATTCCCAGCATATGGTGGAATACCCGAAGGTCTTCTTCTGATTTCCTTTTGTGGTTCATTTCCTTCAACTATCTCGCAAAAAGTATATGCAAATTAAATCATGTGCTGTGCACCAAAATAAGGACACAAAAAAAATTTTATAATCTTAAAATATGAGATTTTTAACTTCATTATAAAATGTACAATTGAAGCAGATGCAGGTAATCTTACATACAGTAGGGATAACAGACTTCCTAATGACAGGAAATAAGAATACGTGTTAACCTTTTTATTTAATTTGCAAGAAAATAGTTCATTCTATTAAAAAACTGCAAAGGGAAAATCATTCCTTACCATTATCTCGAACGAAAAGAGTTAAAATCGGAATAGTACAGATAGTATACTTATCGACTGTTAACATTTAGGGAATTTATTTTTTCTGAGAAAAGTATTCATTTGGGACTAATAAGATATTAGAATTTTTTGTTGTACTGTATCCAAGGAATTGTTTAGTCAACAAGACAGGTTTGAACCTCACAGGTGATACCAAGAGGGCACCATTTACGAGGCAATTAGGCCAGTTCCTTTCCCCCTCCATTGCACACAATGCCAACTAGCTACATATTATACTAGTCAGACTTCAGATGTATACAAACAATTCTTCCTCTGACACATATTGTCAAGTGAGATGTACTGCCTGATAATAGATGTACATATCAGCCAGAACCTCAGTCAGAGGAAATACAAGGAATAAGCTATTAAAATCAGCATAGTTACAACAGGCCATGATTGTTTGGCCAAACACCTGCATAGAATAGGAATATATCAGTCCCCTAACTGTCCATTGTGCAACTCAAACCAAGAAATGGATTCGGAACACCTCAAAATCTGTGCTTCAGTGGCTGGTCATGATAATATCTTTGAAAAATATTGGAGTGCAAGAGGTCAAATGACTTTATTGTCAAACGCCTGGCATTAGAAAACAACAACATTACTTCCATCCTATATATAAGATTACAAAGTATCTTCATAAAATTTATTTATTTAAATTTAAATTACGATTATCATACAAAAAAAATAGTACTGTTTGTTGATTGCGTAATTATGAACGCATATGATTGCTATAGGTTAGTTGAGAACTGGCTGTGTGTGATTTTTGCAAGCCAATTTACTTACTCCTGCGATATGTAACCATAACAGCTTATAATCAACATACATGACATGTCAACAATTGTAAGTATGGAATAATGTACCACTGTGTACATTAAAACCTACTGAAGATTCATAATAAAATTTAAGCACAATAATATTGCATATAAATTAATGAAAAATAGTACTTTAAGTATGGTACATTAATTACGTATCAATTCTGTGATGTTTGGTCAAAACATGATAACTCAAAAAAAGCTGTTTTGAGATGTAAGCATTTTTATTTTCACTTTTCCTATAAAAATCATAAATCTAGTTTACATACAAATGTGAATGAAAATAACATAAGATTATATGGAGATATCACGGCTATATCAAACAAAAGAGACCTGTTTTTTATATAGTGCTGCACTTTCAGCTAAAAAAGGTCATTTTTGGAGTTATCATGTTCTAACCAAACACCACAGAATTTACGAATTACGTATATATATATATATATATTTTATTTATTTTCAATGGTACAATAATGTTGAAAATATTAACAATACTCAATTAATATTACAGCAATTTATGAAAATCAGTTTAACTGCACAAGTCTGGGGGAAACAACCAACTTTTTTATTTCAGATTTCCCTCCACATTTTTATATCTCAATATAACTTAAAATAATACAAAGAGAAAGCAATATAGTGCTGAAAAATATCTATTGCAGATTCACAAGAAAATTCACGTTTTCAGCAACATGAATACTATCAAATTGTCTTCTTTTTTTTTTTTTTTACTCAGCATAATGTGTGTCTGCTACAATGATTTCACCTGAGACTCTGATGTAGATCGGCGACTTGTGAAGTTCTTGAAATTAGTTCTTGACAATATTTTCTTTATATTTATTTTTGAACGCGAACTAATTATTATTCCTACACTACTTTTAATTTTGGGTTCAACATTTATATGGAAAGAAGATTTTGAAACAGTTGATGAATATTCTATTGGTCGTGTTTTGAAGAAATCAAACTGTAACCAGGGTGGTGCAATAATGTTCTCTGAAGGGTATGACATGACGAATGTTCCATAGGAGTGCTGGTACAATATTGACACAGCAGGTTCAAACTGAACTGCTTAACTGCTGTAACTTATGGCTTACGTTTATGTGTCACGTTATCTTTGAAAATATATGTAGCCTACAGTATGTAAAATATTACTGTTGGAGGTGATAAAATATTGCCATATGAAGAAATATATATGAAGTAAAATTTCCAATGACCTTGGATATGACTAACTTTAACCAAGATTTTAAATTTGATTATTAATATATTACTCATAGCATTTACGAGAAAAATTTGACCACACTACGATATTATAGGTTACAGAAACCTACTTACTGTATGTATCATTATACTCTCCATTCTATTACTCATCTATTATATTGTAAGAAATGGGCAAGTTCAATGTGTTTTACGGGAATTAATTATAATTAATTAATGTTTTGTTTGGGAACTGTGAAGATATGTTTTTGTTGAAAAGTGTTGTCCAATACCACATGTCATGAAGCAGCACACAGCCTTTTTTGTGAATATGAAACAACTTTAAATGAATGTGATAGGTGCGACACAGAAATAATATTTCACTGTCACATAATCGATGCTACAAACAAAATACTGTCGTTTAAATAATTTAAGCTTATGATTGAATTAAAAATTCAAATATCTTGGAGCAACAGTAACAAATATAAATGACACTCGGGAGGAAATTAAACGCAGAATAAATATGGGAAATGCCTGTTATTATTCGGTTGAGAAGCTTTTGTCATCCAGTTTGCTCCCAAAAAATCTGAAAGTTAGAATTTATAAAACAGTTATATTACCGGTTCTTCTGTATGATTGTGATACTTGGACTCTCATTTTGAGAGAGGAACAGAGATTAAGGGTGAGAATAAGGTTCTTAGAAAAATATTTGGGGCTAAGAGGAATGAAGTTACAGGAGAATGGAGAAAGTTACACAGAACTGCACGCATTGCATTCTTCACCGAACATAAAGAGGAACATTAAATCCAGACGTCTGAGATGGACAGAACATGTAGCACGTATGGGCGAATCCAGAAATGTATACAGAGTGTTAGTTGGGAGGCCGGAGGGAAAAAGACCTTTGGGGAGGCCAAAACGTAGATGGGAGGATAATATTACACACAAATTCCACAATTTGGGACATCTGGCCGAAATCTACGGCTGACCACTAGGATCCAGAATACAGAGGTTAAATTAAAAATACAATATGATTGCGGAGAGAATATGGAACAATGATAAATTTAAAAATAAAGTACAATTTGATTTCGGAGAAACATGAGATGAAAATACATTGAAGAGTAATGAAATGAAGTAAAAAAAAAATTACATAGTATTATACAAGTGATTGCGTAAAATGGATAATGAATCTCTCAATACCATTAGACAAATTTTGTTAATGTCCTCATTAGAAAATTTAAGAGAAAGGAGAATGGTTTTGGTTAACTTAAATGAAGTTCCCCTAGCGCCAAAAAGAAGTCCTTTCACTTCCCATGTATTAATATTCATTTTGTATCTCTCACTGAAGTGAGGAATACATGGGTTGTAAATAGACTTCTTTCATCGTAAACGTTATTGGCTTGTTGATCATCCTTCTCAAAACGGACAGTGGGGTCAAGAATGAGGCTGCTTTGATTCCGGCGATCGATGGCTATAATGTCTGCTCTTCTCGTTGACCCATTCTCAGCCAAGCAGTGCAATTCTTCGTAAGGGAGATGGATTTGAGGGAGGTGGGATATGATGATAGAGACTGGATTAATCTTGCTCGGGATAGGGACTGATGGCAGGCTTATGTGAGGGCAGCAATGAACCTCTGGGTTCCTTAAAAGCCATAAGTAAGTAAGTAAGTTATAAATGCACTTTAGCAGCAAGCTTTGTTCTAAAAAGATTCGTTTTGAAAAGCAGTAACGAAATTCCTGAGTCAGTTTACTTTCTTTACTCCCCTTTATCACAATGTTCAAGCATGACGATAATTAATTCACCCAAGTACAAAATGCCAATTTAAAAGATTTAACTTGGGCACACAAAAAGTTAAACTGAACTGCTTGTGTATTTTTTAACATAATCTCATTTGTATGGCAATGTGGATGCAGATGTTAAATTTACACAGTGCAATATAGTCATACCTAACCATACTGTAAAATATGTTTACAAGAGATTCGAAAATATTTGCTAACCCTGTCTCAGTTCAAATCCACATTGAATCACAAGCAGGATGGAAACCAGAATGTGGAGAAGTACAGGGGGTTCCTATGCAGACCGGTCCAAGTAGTAATGTTCCATCAGCTTAATGGCTGTAGTGCAGAGCGTCCACCCTAAGGAAGCTAAGCAGTGTTGAGTGTTAGAGAAGACCCTATGGCCTTAACTCTGCTAGGTTAAATAAAACTATTATTATTATTATTATTATCAGGGAACGGATTTATATGGACTAAAAATATATGAAATATGTAAATATATATGTAGTTATTTTTACCAAAATATGGAATTAAATATGGATTTTTACCAAAATATGGAATTAAATATGGACTTAAAATTATAAAAAAATGACTATGTACGTTAAATATTGGTACATTTTAATCAAACTAAACAAAAAATATAATGGACGTACCTTATCTTCCAATGTAGTTTCAACAAAACACAATTTTTATTGTCTGTTACCATAACAATAGGTTACAAACATTTCTTTCAAGTGCTGAAAAGTGAATCTTCTTCTATTGTCTCTGAGGATAGATTTATACTGACTAAAAGAGCGTTCGACGTCACAAGAAGTAACTGGTACATAATTCAATTTCACAATGTCTGCTGGGGATAAGTCCAAGTTAATCTTCACTGTTGATTCACCACTCATCACAGCAACAACCTTTTGTAGTTCTTCATATCCAGGGTTTTTTGAAAGTACAGTGTCCACCTTAGCTCTTACTGCATCTGCAACTTTACCTCTACCACGATTCAGTTGTTCCACAGTACTATTTATAATTTCAAAACTTTCAGATAGTGAAAGGTGCCTATTTTGGAGACTTTTGAGCGTTTTTATGATGCATGAAAATGTATGCTGAATGTGAGCTAAGTCATTCTTCACACTTATGTCACAGGTAACTGTTTTCGCAGTATCAATTGAGACTGCATCTTCAGAGTCCAATGCAAGGAGAACATTGTTAATAGAGTCTATATGTTCGGCATAATATTCAACTGCTTCTAGCCATGTACCCCATCTAGTTAAAATTGGCTTTGGTGGCAATGGAATTTCAGGGTACATTTCTTTCAACACGTTAACTCTACTGGGAGCTTTGAGAAATACTTTTTTCACTGATGAAATCAACAAATCTACTTTAGGGAAATTGTCTCTGACCACTTCTGCCACACGATGAAATGCATGCGCCACACAAGTAAAATGAGTCAATTTAGGATATACAACAGATAATGCTTGTCCAGCTTTGACCATATAAGGGGCAGCATCGCTAATAAAGAATAACACATTATCGTACATAATACCCTTTGGCCACAGGATACCCATAGCTTCGTTGAACAGTTTAACTATAGTTTTGTTATTGCACTTTTCTAGAACATCACAATGTAAAAGAATTCGTTCAGAATATTGTTCACTTAACAAACCGATAACTACATTACCAACAAGTCTACCTTCTTTGTCGGGAGTCTCATCAATGGAAACCCAAATTGAACTATCTTTAATTTCATCTCTTATCTTCTGTATTGTCTCATCGTAGATGGATGGAGCATACGTCTTCCTAAGTGTTGACTCATCCGGGATTGTATGTTGAGTATATTTTTCAAGGAATTCCCTGAAGACCTTATTCTTTAGTTTGTAGAGAGGAATATCAGCAGAGATGAGAGAACGGCACAGGTCGATGTTAAACTCAGATCTTACATTCGATGTTGTTGGTTGTGTTAAAAACAATTGTCTCTGCTTGGAATTTAGTTGTTTGTTGGCCTGATGTTTACTAGTTGTAATGTGTTGTTGCACCAGGAACTTTTGTGTAGATGATACTGCACACTGACACAAATTACAAAATAATATTTTATTGTCAGTTGATAAACCATCTTCTTTAAATTCTGAAATGTAACTTGTTAGTTTTGATTTTAAATTGACTGAATGACGTACTTTTGGCATATTTACCGTCTTTATAGTATGATTTACAAAACTGAACCTATGTGTACTCTGACTGGCATTTAACTGTTGAGCTGCACAACTGAAGTCTGTTAAAAATTTTAAATTAAATTAATACAGTTTTGTAACTTACTTTCCCATTGTTGATAGGACTGCTAATTTTCAAATAACTCTGATGTTAAAGGGATTACTGAACATGTGTTTAAATCTCTATTGTTGAAATGTATTTTTAAAAGTTAATGGAATTTTGTTTTGTTTTATTGTTAAACCTAATATAATATGGACTGTTTTATATGAAATATGGAAAATATATGGAAATTAACGAAAATATGTACTAAACTCTAAAATATGGAAAAATATGGAAAATAAAAGTAGGATTTTTCAACCCTACACATTGTGAAACATAAAGATAATGCAAAATATAAATTATATTAGCTTTATAAGTAAATATGTATTTACATATAAATCCTTTCCCTGATTATTATTATTATTATTTGGGCCTTCTATTATTTTTATTATTTATAGATGACATATGTAAAAGAATAAGTTCAAACTACCTGTTATTTGCTGATGATCTCAAAAGCTTTCGCTCAATAAATAGTTCTGCCGATTGCCAAACTCTTCAAAATGATATTAACTCTATTGAACTTTGGTCTGACAATAATGGAATGAAAATTAATGAAACAAAAACTTTTGTCATTTCGTACTCACGAAAAACTACTTCCATAAAATTTAATTATTCTCTTAATAACGTCTGTATTACTAGGAAAAATTCTATTAAAGATCTTGGTGTATTACTCGATTCTAAATTATACTTTCACAACCATGTTCAATATATTTATAATCATTCAATAAGAATGCTTCGTTTAATAAGGTCTATAACTTATTCTTTTTCTACTCCAGAGTCTCTATTAATTCTATACTTTACTTTGGTTCGATCTAAACTTGAATATGCATCTGTAGCCTGGAATTCCATTACTTCAGCTGATTCGGTTAAATTGGAAAATATTCAAAGAAAATTTATTTCCTTATGTGCTTTTCGATTTATACCAATTCCTCTGACTTTAACTATGAGATTACCTGTAAATATTTTAACTGTTGTAGCCTTTATTCTAGACGTCAAAATCTTGATTATCAATTTTTTTGCAAAGTTATCAAGGGTGATATTGACTGTGAGTCTATCATAAACAATATCAGCCTTCGTATTCCTACAAAAGGTTTAAGATTGCAAAAAAATTTTTATAACAGAAATTCAAAATCACTTTCTCCAGTCTGTAGATGCATAAAATATGCCAATTTTCATGGGCACAATTTAGATCATTTTAAGGTATAGTTTTGTTTTGATTATTAGTATTTACTGTTCTTGTTCTCAATTTTATTTATGTATGTTTTGTTTATTTAAGATATTATTTATTTGTTTTTGCACCTTTGTATCTTCTGTTTGTGTATTGTGCTGAACTATAATTGGCCCCTGGCTGTTGTTCAGCACACAAATATTAATAATAAATTACTTACTTACTTACAAATGGCTTTTAAGGAACCCGAAGGTTCACTGCCGCCCTCACATAAGCCCGCCATCGGTCCCTATCCTGTGCAAGATTAATCCAGTGTCTATCATCATATCCCACCTCCCTCAAATCCATTTTAATATTATCCTCCCATCTACGTCTCGGCCTCCGGTCTCCCAACTAACACTCTATATGCATTTCTGGATTTGCCCATACATGATACATGCCCTGCCCATCTCAAACGTCTGGATTTAATGTTCCTAATTATGTCAGGTGAAGAATACAATGCGTGCAGTTCTGTGTTGTGTAACTTTCTCCATTCTCCTGTAACTTCATCCCTCTTAGCCCCAAATATTTTCCTAAGAACCTTATTCTCAAACACCCTTAACCTATGTTCCTCTCTCAGAGTCAGAGTCCAAGTTTCACAACCATACAGAACAACCGGTAATAGTTCGAATATCTACTATACTAGTATGTCTCCGTTTATATATCAAGATGTGATCTATTTGGTTGTGTGTCAATCATCTGGAGAAGTCCAAGTATATTTATGTATATCCTTATGGGGGAATGTTGTACTTTTGACAATTAAATTTTTCGATGTGGCAAAGTTGACTAATCTAATTCCATTGTCACTACTAGTTGCGTGTAGGCTCTCTTTTCCAATAGTTGGTCTAAAAATATCCTCCTGTCCTACTTTAGCGTTGAAATCCCCCAATAAAATTTTCATGTGATATCTAGGTAACTGATCAAAAGTATGTTCCAATTCCTCATAGAAGCTATCCTTTATATGGTCGTCTTTCTCTTCTGTAGGGGCGTGAGCATTTATAACTATGATGTCGCACCATCTACCCTTAAGTACTAAATATGATAACCTGTCACTGATAAATTCGACCTTTTTTACTGCTGATTTTATTCTTTTATGAACAAAGAATCCTGTTCCTAGTTGGTGATTATTGTTTCCTTCCCCATAATACAACAAGTAATCTCCTATTTGTGATATGCCATTCCCATCTAACCTAACCTCTTGTACTCCCACGAAGTCTATTCTATATCTAGCTAGTTCTTTTGCTACTAATGTTACCCCTCCTGTTCTATAAAGACTAGTTACGTTCCAAGTGCCAAATCTCAAAACCTTATTCCTTTGCTGTGGTCGTGCCAGGGAATCAGTCCTATTCCGAGGCTTATTGTAGGGATTCGTAACAAGCTGTTTTTTACGGTGATGGGTTGTTAGCCCTTCGCCCAACCCCCAAGCTGGAGGACCACCCCTTATCAGCTGTCCACGACTGCTTATTCAATATATTCGCAGCTACCCTCCATATCTGGAGGCCGTCTCCTCTATCCGCAACCTGAGGACGCACCATGCCGTGGTGATAGGGACCCACGATACATGGATTAATAATAAATAAATAAATAAATTATTATTATTATTATTATTATTATTATTATTATTATTATTATTATTATTATTATTATATAAAGGGTGAAGTGGGATCGATCTGCATAGGAAAGCATGCATGGACTTGTCCATACACCGGTGTATGACCACTCGCTACTCGCCAACAGGTTTTATTAAGTAGAAGTTTGAGTGGAACCACCTGCGTAGGAACTTTCTGTAAAGGCCCACTCAAAGTTAGCCCTTCCATCCCCCTCGCCCCATTACTGAAAGTGTTTTGAACTCTTCCAACTCAAGCTATTACCGGTAATTGATTGAATTGCTGTAATATTTAGCTCACAAACCTTCATTAATAATAAATTATGTTAGAGATCCTCTTACTGCAGTGTATGAACTGACAATGTTAATGCTTTATTTTGTTAAATCATTAAAATTAAATGTCTCCATTTTTGTTTCTTTTGTTCAGCACCTTAGTAGTGCACAAATAATAAATAAATCATATGCCAGACAGTACTAATACTAAATATTTACCTTGACTAATAGTAATAATATAGCTATTCCTATAATGGTACAGAGTGCAAGAAAGAGGATTTTATTAGTCTAATTAAGTTCTGCTCAGCTGAATGGCTATGCAAAGTAAATGCTGGTTACAAGTTTAAAAAATCTGAAATAGAATATTTCCTCCCATGATGTTTATGATCATTTGTGAACATATTTGACTATACAGAGTGTTCCTCGGGAAAATATACTCAAGACTTCACGATCATTATCGATTCAGGAAACCATATTCCACCAACTTATATCACACTCAAGAACCAACATGTCACTGGAAAAATGTCGTAAGTTCTGTGAACTAGAATTTTTTTTGGAATGCAATAATACCATTGTGTTAAATTTGCTTGGCATATGAACAAAAGTATGAATCATAAAATTACGTAAAATGATTCTCAGATAATTTTATGAAACATACTTTTGTTCATATATCTAAGCAAATTTAACACAAAATGGTTATATTGCATTCCTGAAAAATGTTGGTTCTCAGGATTTATGAGGTTTTGTAATTTTTCCAGTGATCTTCATGCTCTGATTAAAAATCACATAAAGTTACCTAACTATTTATTAGTAGCAGGCCTACTACATATCAAACACTAAATATTTAAATCACTATATACAAAATATTCAAGTAAACCCAGAGAATTTTGTCAGGGAAACAATGATAAAAGATATTTTGTTCAGTAGGCCTACCAGTATCAAGCCCGAAGATTAAAAACTGTAAACATCATTAAGTTGGAATAAAATTTAGAGAAAATCTTGATATTATTTTTCACACTCCTGGCTTGAATCATATCATGAATCTTCATCTTTTAACTGTTTTAAATATAGAGTTTAGCAATCGATTGTCCTGCAACAAGAGATCAGAATGCATTCATAGTATTTAAAACATTCTAACACAACATACAGTAGCCTATGCTATGTAATACTCTACATTTAATATAATAAAATTGATTACTGATAAAATTACAACTTTACTTTAGGCTATTTTAGAACCGAATGTAGAACATTCATGTGAATTTATCCCTTGTCGATAAAGCATTTTTTTGTTTATATGTATTCAAATTCATTGGTAATTATACAAATTTCCTCTTGGAACATTCTCTACTTTAACTGACTTTCAAGTAAGACATAAAAATGTTGTAAAGTGACATCGTAAATTTGGCTAGACGAAATGTTAAGTGATAGCTAACACAACAGATGTAAACATAGTTCTGCTACTGTATAATCACTTTTCACATTACATGATTTACTGATCTGCAAACGCCTTCCTAATAAAAGAGTTTGATTATATTATAATCGACAAAAATTAGCGCAATGAAAAACTACGTTTTTAGTTACCTTCTTGCATTCTGAATGTGAATAATTTATGGTCTACAGTAGGCCTATTATAATTTATGCTGTTACATGTGCAATTTTCATTATAGCTTCGGCATGCAGAGATCGTACAACTGGGAAAAGTCACACAGCATAATGACACTTGTATGATTAATTATATTTCAATACAACTTGAACAAAATAATGTTCAGAAACGAACCTCTAGGCCTACATGTCTTGTTAGGTTAGGTTTGATTAGGTTGTCAGGTTGCAGAGACATCAAGTTGTAATTTGGAAAATATTAGCGTTAATACAATTTTGATCTTCATTAGAAGCGTCTTAATGAAGTCAGCACAATGTTACAAAATGGACAATGTTTCACTTCAAAAGAATACATGTCAGTAAACACAGTGCAAAGAGTAAACAAACACTGTAGACAGCAGTATGGCGTTCTTATGTTTACAAATATACTAACCTAACTTGACCTGTCATTACATTTCGATCTGACTGCCAATTCCAATATAAATTTGTTCGTATTCTGACGATTAATTTATTTTAGGGAGTAATAAACTACTCATCTTTGAATGAGAACAAGAATGGAAGTATGCAGCTTTGTAAGACATCTAGCTAATATAGCGACTCTGTCACTAAAATTCTCTAATATGTTTTCTCAAAGAAGCTTGAACAGAACAAACTGGAACAATTTCGGGACGTGAATGTAATGTTTAAGTATACGAAAGTGTCGTTTTCCAAAGCTAGACTACTAGCCAAATAGAGGCTACATGTAAAAGACGAAGAGAAAATGCTATAAGCTTCAGTTACTACAACACCTACACTCACATTTACGTACCTTCCGAATAAGCGTACAATGTGTAATGATCCTTGTAGACCGGTGTGAACAACGAGCCTGGAAAAATCACATTTTTACATAACGCAACACCCCCACACGTCTCCTGCCTGCTCCTCTCACTGTTTTCGATCGTCTTTGCGGCCTTTGTAAATACACGTTCATTAGCGCATGCGCGCACATCGCCAATTACGTCTGCGAAGATATCACACTCGCGCAGAAATTAGACCGTGGTGTCCGACTTACTGAAAGACAATAGACAATTTTCACTTTTCCACTACAGTTATTGGAAAGAAAATGCTAAAACATGATCCAGTATAAATATTGCTGTAAATATAATGACATGATAATGTGTGTGATATATAATTTCTCGTAATTTTGATTGCATGCACAGCAATGAAATAATGCATTCTCTTCCTTTATCCACTCAGCTCAGCTTGGATCTTTTTACTATATACCTCCATGATAATGAGCGATTTTGTCCACATTTTGATATCAATACGATGGTCCCAAGTATAATATTGTAATTCATATTATTATTGATTTTACAGGCGAAGGGTTCAAAGATCTAAATGACTTCTGTTTGAATCAACTTATTGTGTATATTTTAACTATTTCTCATTCGTGTACGAAAAATAAGTAATAGTTTGACTTAGAAATACTGTATATCTAATATTATCTAATTTATGTAAGATACAATAGTTGTCGACGAAATAATAGCACTTATAAACATAGGGACTGAAACCAAAGAGAATACCTCTTGTTATCCCTTTCCGGATTCTCTCTCCTTTTCTATGTCTCTCTCTAATGACAATGATAATATCATTTTTAAATGGATATTGAAAATGGCCCGTACACCTTGAGGAACTAGAGAAAAAATTAAGCAAAAGTTGCTTTGCGACTGCTAATAAAATCATCTTCTGTTGAATCCTCTCACACAATGTGCTTTACATACCATACTTCCACTCTGTTTCAACATACAGTATAATTTTTTTGGGTAATTCGCCTAATGAAATCCAAATATTTAAACTACAGAAGAGAGCTATTAGGGCCATAGTTTAAGTGTCTCAAACGAGTAGTTGCAGACCATTCTTAAAAAATTACATATCCTACTTTTACTCTTTATATTTATGAAATGTTTAATTTTATCAAATATAAATTGAATAACTTTCCTACAAATTCAGTAAACACCAGCACAATACAAGAAATAAAGATAATATTTTTATTGAGCATTCTAACAAGACTACATAAAATATTTCCACCCATACTGATTTTCTTCTGTAGCCCATAACAGCCTACCAAATTATCTTAAAGAAATAACTGCTTTGCACATCAAAAATTTAAGAAAGCTCTTTACAAGATTTCAATTAAAAATTGATTTTACAATGTGAACGAATTTACTGAAAATTGCCATAACTGACTACTAATAAAGAATGCCTTACTTTAAAAACTCTACTTTCTTTGCATGTCCTGAATTTAAGATGGGATGGATGTATTACAGTCTGTCGAAGTGTTTGTTCAAATTGACTCCTCTATCCAAACTGTTAAATTAAGTGTGACTTGCCTTGTTAAGTGTTAAATCTATTCTTGTGGTTGCAATTTGTTAATTTTGAAATTATTTGTAATTTATGTTGAAATTTTTGTATGCTGTATTTTAGTTTATGTAGGCCTGTGTTGTATTTTAGCTTTTACATGTTGTATCTTAGTAATTATGTGGTACGACATATCGACCCATATTATGTGTGTAATCAGTTGAACGCAATAAATGAATAGGCTATGAACATGAATAATATGAATATAATAGAAAAAGTGTAAAGTTATCTCAATTGACACTGGCAAAAATGATTGTTTTATTTGACCAAAGCTTCAGGCCTACACTAAAAGGTAAAAAAGAAAAAAATGTACTATTTGTACATATTATTTTCTTAGTAATCTTACTTATTATTATACGAACACACTTTCCTAAAAGAACCCTAAATTACATGATTTGCAATGGAAATAAAACTACAAAGTAAATAAAATGTACAGCTGTTATTTATTTTTTAGTTATTATGAACTTTAAGATTCATTAACATTTTCATTCACAACTGAAACTTCCATACATTGATTTTAAGTTTTTTGGATTAAGTACCGATACTTATTCTTGTACACAAAAATATCATATCTTAATATCTGGGTTACGAAATTAGGAGAGATTCATTGTAGTCCTTGTTAAGTTTAAAAATTCGCTGTTTGTTTTTTCGATGTTGAAAGTACAAATCTAGTTGATATGTAAGGGTTAAGGTGATTGAATTTTATATCATTTAAAGTGAGCATTTCTACTTTGATTTGTATTTCTTTTACTTCATCCCATTTTGTAATTTTGTCCTTCAAAGTTCAAATCCGTTTTCCAATTTCTTTTCTCTAGTAGTACAAATATCATCTTGACACACTTAAGAACTTGTATAAAGTTTACCTTTTAATTTAGTAATACTGATCAGTGTTAAGCCATTGATCGGAGATGAAAATGGTTATTTCTCTCTTCATATGTTCAAGATGTGAGTAGATTGATTCACCTTCATTCTGATTCCTATGTCCCTTTCTGAGGAATCTGTGTTTTGCCTTGACTTTAAAATATTTCTTACATATATGAATAAATATCACAAATGCTTCAGTTATTGTTCTCACCACCGTAATTATCAGAATAAAAGACAAACCGAGAGATTTCTCGTTCGACCTGAGTTTTCATAAAGTTTATAAGAAAACTGCCAATCTCATTATTACCTCTTTGACCAACCATATGCAACCAAATCCTTCCAGTTTACAGAAATCGAAAACATTAAAAATTACATGTTGCATATTTTATTTTATAATAGAAAATGCTTACATCACTTGGAGCAATTAGAAGCTTCTGAAGGTCAAAGCATCCCACACGAACTCTAAACTCTGTAAGAGCACGCTATTTGTACCTTTCCTTCACATCTGTCAGACAAGTTGTGACAGTCTTGTGTTGTTCATATTCATGTTGCTTCTTTCTTTCTGGATCTGCATTAGCTAAAAATTGCTTCGTTCTCATTGATCCTTAAAAAAAAAAAACGTAATATTAAACCCTTTCACAAAAATATCATGGTACCTACGTTGAGTAGCAAAGACATTACGATCTTTTTCTGCTCTCTGCTCCATAGAAAATTAATATAGTTTCCCAATAGTTAAACTTTCTTCAAAAAAAGTTACTATTGCTCTCTTTCCTTACATAATCATCTGTAGGGAATGGCCTAACTTCCTTTTTACATATTCCTGAATGACATCACTTCTGTTTAAATTCTTATCTCTCTTCTCAGGAGAAATGGCTGTAGTACGGTACCAGTGTGATCCAACTTTTTCAAAGCAGATATTATTCACATGTTATTATTAATGTCAATGGAGTGCAGGAACGTAGTTTTACATAACTTCTCCATTACTGTCCATCACTGTCAATAAAGTAAACCGAACTGAACTTCTTGAATTGTTCTGTACCATACATCTCTCACTCACATTGATATAAAATCCCATATCTTGCAGTGATGTAGCATGAAATTTTGAGCAGGGGAAGCTAACTCAAGTTGTCTTTCATGCAATATGAGAAAACGTATTACAAAAATACAGTGTTAAAATAAATAGTAGTCAATTTCAAGTAAGCAGTCGAAGATTGGTTGGAACATAGTAAGTAACACCAATAAGGCATGACCTCAAATGATACGTAGTAAAATATGATTTCACAGTTTACACATATGTCTTAACAAATAGACACGTGTATGTATAACATTAGCTCACTCCCTGTCATACGTAGAGAAATCACAATATTAGTATCATTACGTATGTATGCGTCTGTCTTTTGGTTGTGTCCTTCATTGACAGCAAGGGAGTCGTTCATTTGTTTTTTAAATCACACTTCTGTTCGTAAGTCAGTCTTGATAATACAATTGTCCTAAAAAAATTCAAGTAAATTAGTGTCAGGAACTGTTATTTCGCTCATTATTTATTATATCAGCCACAATGCACACTAACACTTCAACTGAACACAACTGACGAAAAGGGATAACTCGGAAACTACTTATTTTAAATGTTAGAGCTAGCTACTTGCGAGCCTTGCGACTAGGGTAGTTTAGTTAGAAAGGGATGGAAAATCTGAGGGGTGGATTACACAGAAGAAACCAGTCTGCTTGGAAGCTGGTGTGTGCAGGCTTCTTGTTTACTGCTGCATCACAAATCATCCTGAGCTGCCGCATCACAATATTTAACGTGTAAATATAAATTCTATTAAAATTAATAAATAATTTTCTCCATAAACTGCAGGTTTATTATGAAATTATTATTAACTGGGGAAGCTAAGCTTTTTAGCTTACATTGACGCTACGCCACTGATATCTTGGTGTAGTAATGTAACAGTACCTATTTCTTCTGCTTCTACCTTGTTGGAAATTATATTTACATTCGTTACTAAAACCGAAGTGAAATTGAGAGAATAAAATAATCATTGGGACTAAATAATGAAGTCAGAACATGGCCAAATTACAGTATGGTATCTGTTTGTGCTACAAATTTTAATAAGCTTATGTTATAACTTATAATAACTTAATGCCAATTAATTAAATATAAACATCTTACTGGAGTAGAAGAGGTTAATAAACATCACTAGCATTTTCTTACTCTGAGATGTAAAGGCTTATTTGCCATTTATCAATGACAGCTGTTCCACAATTTGTAGAGTTTCAACACTAAAAATACTTATGTTTAAGTAATGAGAAAAAAAATGTATTCCACTTCTTCTGTGATTATAATGAGAAAACGCAAGTCGCTACTAGAGATGAACAAAACTAACTGCCACTCTTTTGTTGCACTTGTCTTTCAAGTCTCATCTCGTAACTCTTGTGTGTTTCGACTCTTGATCATCATTCCCGAAATAGTATTTGGTCGACATGGAAAGATTTCGTAACTTTGAATAACATACATAATTGAAATAAATAACATTCGAGGTGTTTAATTGATATAAAAAGACAAAACAAAACAGTATCGTAGTTATCAAAATGTTCTGGTTCTATTATCAGATATTACCTATGGTTATATAAATAGAAAAAAAAATCTCAAATGAATTTGCATTTCTAAGAAACATAAAACTTAGCGTTAAATAAAGCGTTAATATTTTTTTTTACTTGAGATTGTACACGACTTCAAACATACGAAAAAAAAAAATCCTAGCCTTTTCATAAAGGCCTAATAATTTAATAAAGATTGGGAAACGGATTATTATACACTAAAAGCTAGAGATGATGTTTCAAATAGGCTACTTGATTGTTTTTACATATATAACAGTTGTCAAAACGGATAAAAGTTCAGTGAGGCTTATGAGTACAAACAACTGTGACGATTCAAGCTGCTTGACATTCGAGAGTTGATCACTGCAGATGTCTTGAATGTTCGCCTGATTCATTCACAAGCAGTCTTTGCATCAACGACGTAGTAATATTGTCGTGCGGGTTTTCGTCTTTGCTTTCTCGCTGGCTGTTCAACTCTAGTAGCTACCATTGTTAGTAACAGTCACTCGAAATATGAACATATATTACAGGTAGCTACTTAAATTGATTCTATGACTTTAAACGTGAAGTACCGGTACATACATTTATTGTTAACCTATTTCAATTATTATTCTATTTCTGCTTTATTGATAATAAGAAAGTGCAAGAATTACTATTGTTAGCAGTGTCACCCATAATAACAACCACTTCGAAGTACAAAAATATCTCAAATTGTTACTTAAACTGTTGTTAACCTATTTTAATATGTAATAGACTAATAATACGTAGTCTATATTGAATTCGGAATTATTTAAAACTTTAAAAATATATTTTATTCCAACGGGCAGTTTCTCTAATATCTTTGATGCACCAGTGTTATAAACAATCTTCTGGATGTAACTGAATTCTGGCAGACCCTAAATACCTTGTTTCAGAATTGGACAGAAGAAATTTAAGAGGTTGTGGAAGGTCATATTTTTACCTGGCTATTTAACGACGCTGTATTAACTACTAGATTATTTATAGTCGATGGGATTGGTGATAATGAGATGGTATTTGTCAATATGAGGCCGAGAATTCGCCATAGATTACCAGACATTCGCCTTATGATTGAGAAAAACCTCAGAAAAACCCAATCAGATAATCAGCCCAAGTGAGGGGTTCTAGTAAGTATTTTGAGATTGGGAACTAGGGGTCCGAGGGTACAAACTTGCAGCGTGAAATAGTTTTAACATAAATATACTGTACAGCAGGGATATCGAACAGCGCTCTCAAACTGTGAAACGATTAATACTGTTTCCTGCAGTAGCTGAGCTGAAACGACAGTCAGTCAGCTCGCTGTAGCAGTGTTCTGTACGCAGTGTGTTTATCAACTCTGGCGGCTGGTATGGATATGGAACGACGATTCAATAGTGAGTGGACAGATAAATAAAAGACGGAAAGGCACATTGTTTAATATGTAGAAAAGAACTTGGATACATTAGCCATCATAATATTAAAAGGTATTTGAATTCTACACGTCATGCTGAAGCTTATGGACCAGAAAAGTTATCCGTTTCACTCGTGAAAAGGCTGTAGAAGAATTAAAATCAAGATTGAATTCAGGAAACCTTCCATCATCATCGGGTGCTAGTAGAATAAGCTTGGTTCGTGCTAGCTACAAAATTTGTGAAATTATTGCAACGGCTTCAAAGCTATTTACTGACGGAGAATTTGTGAAAGGCTGTCTCATAGCTGTTGCAAAAGAGATATGTCCGGAATAGGTTAATGATTTTAAATCTATATGTTTGTCTCGTAATATTTTTTCAGAGCGCGTATCATAAATGGGAGATAACTTGGAGGAACAATTGATAGCAAGAATGAAAACTTTCACATATTACTCACTATAGCTCTTGATGAAAGTACCGACCGGAAAGATACGGCGCAGCTAGCTACAGTGTATTCATAAGGAGTGTCGACTCAGATTTTAATGTTCATGGAGATCTTGTAGACGTCAATTCACTAAAGGATCGAACTCGAGGAGGAGATATTTTTGAATCTGTAACAAAAACTATGAACAAATTTCAAGTCACGCTAAAAGCAATTAATTTTATACATCAAAACGGTTTACATTTCTGAACTTGAAGTTACACTGCTACAACACATACACACAAAGTTGATATTTTAAACATGATATTAACAACATTATTATTATGATTTACCTCTTTCTGTCACTAACGAACAACATTCATGGAATGACACAGTAGATAAAACTATTATTATTATTATTATTATTATTATTATTATTATTATTATTATTATTATTATTATCACAATTCATCCTCAAGTAGGCTACAGTCTTTGTTTATTAGAGTTCGTCAAGTGCAAATCTAAACTGAGTTCCTAATCAATTGGTAAGATGTATAAAATGTAATCTTCATCTTACGATGTTTGGTGACGTATACACGTCCGTTGATGTGACATATTAATGAATTTAAATACTATTATAGTCACAATCATGCCATGGAATGAAAGAAAAATTTCACAACCTCGAGCGGGAAGTAGCAGGTTCTATTCCCGCTCGAGGTTGTGAAATTTTTCTTTCATACCATGGCATGATTATGACTATAATAGTATTTAAATTCATTAAGATGTATAAAAATTATCAAAGTACCAGCCGCCGCAGTTTCGCTTTTGTTTACTATCATTCGGCCGGACTGCCTGCTACCTGTGTTCAACCGTTGAGGGAGGAGTGAAGGCTCTGCAGTTCACAGCTCGAGAGCGCTGTTCGACATCCCTGCTGTACAGAGTGGGCACAAAGTCCCATTACTCCTTATAAATATCTCAACTATACACATTATTTCTGTAATTCCCGTCATAATGCAGACATACATCCACTTTACACTAACTGTGTGTCCTAAGTGTTCAAAGGGTCAGTATGTCTCCATCATTCTCCTCACACAAAATAGTGCGTCGCCAAGTACGGTGTGACTTTCGCCTCAGCATTGCTGGCGTAATCTGTTGTAAAGCACATTTTGCGGCGTCCTTCAATTCATCAGTGGTGTCGTACCGTTCTTGTGCAACAATGCTCTTGATGCAACCCCACAGCGCATTGTAACAGGTTTTCACAACGCTGGATTGGCTGTGGGTCACCCATCTTATCAGCTCCTCTCGACTGACCACCTCGCAGCCCCGACCTCACAACCTGTGACAATGCGCTTTCCTCAAGAGCGTTGTTGCACAGGAACAGTACGACATCAATGATGAATTGAAGACGCCTTGCGACGCGCTTTCCAACAGATTACACCAGCAATGCTAAGGCGAATTTCACACCGAACCTGGTGACGCATTATTTTGTGTCAGGAGAATGATGGGGGCATACTAACCTTTGGACATTTACGATACAGCTAGTGTAAAGCGGATGTATGTCTGTATTATGACCGAAATTACATAAATAGTAGCCTATGTATATTTTAGGTATTTGTAAGGGGTAACGGAACTTCATGCCCACTCTGTACATTGAGTGAAATGATTCAGTTAAAGATTAATTTTAATTCCAAGGTAAAGTTGTTTCAATACAAGATCTAATAGGCCTATTTGACGTTATTCAAGGTAATCATTTTTTTTTTCAGCTGCAATTAAGAGTTGTAGGATAAATTTAATAAACAAAAATAGTGCATATTTCTTATCATGATGATAATGATTATTATTATTATTATTATTATTATTATTATTATTATTATTATTATTATTACTAACCGTACCCGTGCGCTCCGCTGCACCAGTTAGAAATAAATATAAAGTAATTACATAATTAAAATAGGACATTTGATCCAGCGAACATTCGTGTTTGATAGAAGGATAAATCGTTTAATATGTTACTTAATTTAAATTGTATTCAAATAATTAAAATGCGATAATTTTGGTCCAGAGAGCACTCATTTGGTGCAATGACAATTTCTTTCCTAACATGTTTCTTAATTTTTATTACATGCAACCATAGTTTAATGAACATTGACATCATTTAGATTTAATGTGTATACTTTATTTTACTTGCTATATGTTTCCATTGAATTATGGTGACTATTACACTCTTACTACGTCATACTACTTTTGACCAATAAAACGGTACGAAAGGACGTATTTCAACCAATCATGGCTGCTTATCGCACAATTTTATCGCGTCCCTAGCATTTGTTTAATTTTATCGCGTCCCTAGCATTTGTTTCTTTGTTTGCCAACATTTGAAACTGCGCTGGTCTGGACGTCAAAAATATATATAAAATTACAAACCACGCCAGTCGATGCACAGCAGTTTCAAATATGACTCGCATTGGCATTCAAGAACAAGAATTAATAAAAATCACTGATCATACCTATGCATCTTCTGAAATCCGATTTAGAAATAAATGAAGAGCACCATTCGGAAATCCTGAATAAGTTGAATACACCATGTAGGCCTAAATCAACGAGTTCCACTTCTATTACGCACACGTCCAATATTACATCAATTGAACCACCAACCACATTCAAATTTGAAAATTGTACATTCAATAATTATTCCTTTTCAAATTATTCATTCGGAAATCCTGAATAAGTTGAATATACCATGTAGGCCTAAATCAACGAGTTCCACTTCTATTACGCACACGTCCAATATAACATCAATTGAACCACCAACCACAATCAAATTTGAAAATTGTACATTCAATAATTATTTCTTTTAAAATTATTCATGTTTATTTTTTATGTCATCGTCGTTAATTAAAACTTTTCTAACACTTGTGTATATTAGTTAGGTTATGTTATAGCTTCTGCTCTGAGAGGATAAAAAGTACTTCTGCTATATGATATTATGGATAGTCACGTATCAGAGATTGTTTAATATTAAGATTTATTGAATAGTAATCATTACAGTGTCTGTATAAAGACACTACTGCCATCTAGCATGCATCTAGCGTAATATTTGTAATGTTGAGATGGTACAATAATATATTTGAAGACAGTTGTATTTTCGTAAGTCAATTAATATTTTATTGTATTGGAGTACTTCGTTACTTCTAATCTTTATATACTTTCTTCTAATCGTGTAATAGTCAATTAAATCCCACTCGAGTTTTGATTTTCTCTAGATAAATCAAAACGTCTAGTGAGATTACTGTTGATAACTTAATTTTAACCCTTGTTTTCTACGTATTCAGTAAATGGCGCTTGGCCACTATGGTTCTGAAACCTTCAAATAACTTAAATTAAATTATGTTATATTATATTATGTTATATTATATTATATTATATTATATTATATTATATTATATTATATTATATTATATATTATATAAAAAGTGTGTTGATAACGGATGTACTCCGATAAGTAAGTTTTAATTTGTTATGGGGACTCTTGAATCTCAGGAGGAACAACTTTTACAACAGCGCAACATAATCTGCTTGGCTCATTACCCAATTTTTTTGCACCACATTTAATACATATGTATTTTATGTATTTTAATAGGATTCAATTGAGCATAGTTAAAATTTGGATTATAAAATAATGGAATACTAAGCTAACATACTATTACTGCGTACTAAATCAATACACTCTCTGAGATTAGAATGAATGCGTACATAAACATTATTTTAAGAAATACAGGAAACGAATACACAGAATAGCCTATTAACTTTTCTGTGCATAAGAAGCTATTTTAATCTTACCTGTCCTCAATTCACTCAGAAGTTACTCTAATAACATTATAGCATTATGTCCATCTAGAGAAACTACACTTTCCAATGGTGAAATAATAATTAATTATACAAATCGGTTAATTTAGCTTCCGATATTACTTCATACAAACACAGAAACATTATCTGTAGGCTATCTTTTATAGCTTTCGATTGTTGCCGTCCAAGGCCCCTTATAGGCGAAGTCATTTGTTTTTCATTTCATTACACGGCCTTAGATGGCAGTTACTTTAATTTTAAAACTCATTTATCTCATTAAATATCAGTCCTATCAAAATTTTGCACAGAATAAAACTTATCGGAAATGATGTTTAAAGAAACTTTTGTTATGTAATATTTTTCACAAAAAATCAATAATAAGCGAGATATTTCGATTTATTTAATTCAGGCCCCTTTATAACTCCCCTTTTAAATAAAGTATTTTGAATGCCATATAGCCTAAAATCTAAGTTACAGCGAACTTAATTTATATTCCAATTTTCATCGAAATCCGTTCAGCCATTATCGCGTGAAAAGGTAACAAACATCCAGACAGACAGACAGACATACAAACAAAAATTTCAAAAAAGCGATTTTCGGTTTCAGGGCGGTTAATTATATATGTTAGGACCAATTATTTTTGGAAAATCGAAAATTACCAGAAACATTTCGGCTACAGATTTATTATTAGTATAGATTATTATTATTATTATTATTATTATTATTATTATTATTATTATTATTATTATTATTATTATGCTACTGCTACTATGTGCGATCTACATGGTCATGTCTGTTGCAAGATCATTCGCTGTATTATTACGGGGGTTCTGGTTGCCATCTGACCTGCTTAATGTCATTACCGAGTCACCCGCAGGGCGGAAGCCCCTGTGTTGCAGTAATGTTATCCTGTTAGTGAGCCGGGGCTTCGCCCGGTATTTTTAGTGCGAGGCCAAACAGCCGGAAGTGTCGGCTTGTCTACCAGACATCGCGGCGCATAATGTCCGCATTGACAGATGTCACTTAAACTTGACTTGAATTTAATTTTACTTCAGATAACAAACGATAAATATATATTTAGAATCCTAACTTATATTTAAGTTAATTTTAAGTAAAAATCAAGGCGCCGACTTCGGGGGGGGGGGGCAAGTCGCAAGACTATTTCTGTCTCCTCAAATTATAAAGTGTAGGCCGTTGTCACCTCAATAAAATAATAATTCGAAGAGAAATTCTTCATATTAAAAATAATTAATCTGTTCAAAAGATGAACTAGGACATAAGCAAAAAATGGTTATTCTGAAATACCGTACATGAACAAGTTACTGGCGTATCTCACAATACCCTCTCCATTTCAATCCTTCTGCATTTAAGATCGGTAAATCCCCACACACGATGCAACGGTGACTTCACTTCTTTGTCTATGATCCACATTTTTTTTAGTCCATTTCAAATCTGTCAAATATTGCGATCGAACGGTAGCAGTCAGAAGTACAGAGAAAGCCAATAAGATATGAACGATTTCATTAATATTGAGAAGCTATTAGTCATTTGTTCATGGTTATAATTGGAGAACACAAAGCAAGCTTGGGAGTTTAATGTTAAAATAATTTTAACATTTCGTGGTATAACCAATCTGTGAGGCTCCTAAAGATTGGGAATTGCTGAGGTGTTTGTGGGGATGAGCTCCTACAAACTATAAAATACCTCCATAGCTTGCGGCTTATAGCCTCTTCCCATTAAACTCCTATCACCTACCTGCACGTGGTGGAGCTGCTTTTACTGAAGGTGAAGGTGTGTCTGGCGAGTTTTCGGCGCCATAAAACCGATCAGCTCAGGGAAGGTAGATCTCTTTAGCCTTGGTAGGCAATCTACCTAGGAGAAGGTACTCCGAAATAAAACCCGGTCCTCCAGAGCGGAGGTTGTGCAGTGGGCTGGTTACCCACTCACGTAAAAACTTACCAACTCATAAGTCTCTAAGGAATCAGCCGGATAGCAATCAATTAAGACGACAAGGCCATAATAAAGGACAACGAACTGGTATTAAAGATATTTTACATGTAGGAACCTGGAATATAAGAGGAGGATTCAATATAAAGGAACTGGAGCTCATAGAAAACTTGAAACAACGAAATATCAATATTGCCGTTATAACAGAAACTAAGAAGAAATTGAGAGGAACAAAAGACTTAAAGAACTATACTTTGATCTACAGTGGAGTTGAACAAACACAACGAGCAGTGGGTGGAGTAGGTATCCTAATAGATGAAAAATGGAAAAGAAAGATAGAATCTTATGTCTACATAAATGAAAGAATAGTGATTGTTAGATTTAAAATCGATAGAGGACATTTATGTGTCATAGGGGTATACGCACCTGAGGAAGGAAGACGTGAAGATACTGAAATATTTTATGAAGAATTACAAAAACAAGTGAATAAATACAATAAAACTGATCACATGTTAATATTAGGAGACTTGAATGCCCGAGTAGGAAATGTACCAATAGTAAATATAGTGGGAGCATTTGGTGAAATTACCTTAAATGAAAATGGTAAAACACTACGAGATTTTGCTACTTTTAATCAGCTTAAAATTACCAACACCTTTTTTCGAAAGAAAGACATAAATAAATATACTTGGAATGCAAGGGGCTCACGCTCAATAATTGATTATGTAATAGCCAATAAGAAAATGTCTTCCCAAATTCGAGATACCCACGTATTTAGAGGCAATGATATAAGCTCCGATCACTTTTTAGTTACTTCAAAGGTTGAAATATGGGCAAGATGGAAGAAACTAAAATGTTCAACGAAACTTCAAAATCAGAATTTTAAATTTAAGGTGCATCTTCTACAGGAAGAGAGTATAAGGAACTTATACCAACAAAGACTCACACGTGAACTGCAAATGGTTGAAACTAAAGACAATATTGAAGAAGAATGGAGTAGGTTAAAATCAGCAATATTGAAAATAGCTAATGAGGTACTTGGAAAAAGTAAAACATCAAATCGGAAAAGGGGTCTGAAAATATGGAACACAGAAATAGCTAATAGTATTAAAGAAAAGCAGGATGCTTATAAATCGTACTTACAAACACGAACGGATGAAGCTTGGGAAATATATAAACAGAAAAGAAATAAAACAAAAAATTTGATAAAAAGATCTCATAGTGAATCTTGGGAAAGATTTATTGCTAACATTGAACATGACATCCACGGAAGACAGAACGTAGCCTTTAAGCTTATGAAACATTTGAATAAAGCAGAGAAAGATACTGCAAGTATTAACATTATTACAGAACACCAATGGATACAACACTACAGAAACTTATGGTATGATGAAAACTATGAAGAGAATTATTATGTAGAAAGTGACAGTAGTTCTATAGATCAAATAGACATAAAAGAATTAGAAGCGGCTTTAAAAGTAACAAAAAATAGAAAAGCTACTGGATTGGACGGAATTAATGCTGAACTAATTAAATATGGTGGAATGATATTAAAATTCTGTTTCCTTCATTTTCTGAACATGTGTTGGAAAAATTGTTCAGTGCCCATGGAATGGAATACAGCCAAAGTTATTTCCCTATTCAAGAAAGGTAATAGAAATGACACAGGAAACTATAGAGGAATAACCTTATTAGATGCAGGATATAAAATCTATGGAAAAATTCTTAATCAAAGATTACAAGCTATTGCTGATGTAGTAATATCAGAGGAACAATCAGGCTTTAGAAAAGGACGCTCATCTAGTGATAATATATTTATAATGAGGCAGATTATTGAAAAACGTCGAGAGTTTGGTTTGGAAACCCACTTAGCATTCATTGACTATGAAAAAGCTTTCGATAAAGTGAAAAGACCCCTTTTATGGAAAATACTGGAAATAAGAGGCTTTCCTAAGCACCTTATTAATGCCGTTAAGAGTTTATATGTAAATACCAAAATAGTTATTAGCTCAGGTTTTAAAGTGTCAGAAGCAATTTTAACAAATTTAGGTGTTCGACAAGGGTGCAGTTTATCACCCACTCTGTTTAATTTATATATTGACGATCTAGTTTTGAAGTGGAAAGATGAAATACAGACTGCGATTAAAATAGAATCTAACACACCTTTAAATACTTTACTATACGCTGATGATCAAATAATTATCCAGGAAACAGAAGATAACCTACAAAGAGCAGTGTATAGATTAAGCCAAAACGCAATATTTTACAATCTAACTATATCTGCAAACAAAACAAAGATAATGGCTTTTAAAGGGAAAAATCCTGTTAGATCTAAGATAATAGTAAATGGAAACATTTTAGAACAAGTATCCCACTTCAATTATCTAGGATGTGATATTAGTTTTAATTATGAGAAAGATATTGAGAAGAAAGTTAATAGATTTCAGATGATATGTGGAACAATTGGAAGAACTTTAGGAAGAAAAGCGAGAAAAGAAACTCAAATGAAATTTTATAAAGTTATGGCTGTACCTACTCTTATATATGGCTCTGAATCATGGACAATAACAAAAAAAGAAGAATCACGTATACAATCAGCAGAGATGAAATTTATGAGATACGTAAGAAGATGCACTAAAGCCGATAAAATAAAAAATGAAACAATAAGATCAGATCTCAATATTTTCTCAGTACACGACATGGTAGAAAAAAATAAAACAAAATGGAAAGATCATGTTGACAGAATGGCAGAGAATAGGCTACCAAAGAAGATAATGAATTATCGCCCGATCGGGAAAAGGGATCTGGGTAGACCTCGCAAGAGGTGGCTGGACGATAGAGACCGGAACAGGTGATATCACCTAAACCTTGAAGGGAGAAGAAGAAGAAGAACCAATCTGTGAGCAGAAGAGAAACGTGGAGAACTTCATTCTAGTCTAGCCTATACCTGACGACATGTGCCAGAGAGTTATTGACGTTTAAATCGTGGAGACTTGACTGCACTTATGACCTCAACCATCAGGTTCCAAATTATGACATTATGAAAAATCGGAGGAGTAGCATCAGTGAAAATCGTTCACAACAATGTGCAAAGATCATTAAACCCTGTATTAGTAATATTAACACTGAAAATCCTGGGATATCCGGGGACAAATTATTAAATCCAGGAACATCTCAGGGACGAATTTTGTCCCGGGACAAAAAGAAAAATTCGGGGACGTCTGGTAATCTTAATATGTGTGTGCGTGCGTGTGTGTGTGCGTAGAGATAATCAGAGGCAATTGGTACATGATGAGATGTAAGACACGTGCGGGCGTTTGTTTCGCAAGGCCCTCATTCAAAAGCGAGAGAATCAATTTTTATGGAGCCAATTGCGTGTCTCGTGCCTACAGAGATCGCTCTTGCCAGTGACTTCAATTTGTGAACTGATGCGGTCACGACTCGCTCTCTGTTACGTAACGGCTGTTATTGAATTTTGGCTTCCTTGAAAGAACTTGCCATAATCTAACAGCCCACAGGGACCGAGGGTGAGTTGCCAGCTTGAGATGCGCAGTTCCGCTGCGTTCCAGTTCATTCTTGTTCTTATTTGATACTTCTAAGCAGTGGCGATTTCTCTTAAGGAGCACAGAAGCAGTGCACCACCTCTTCAAATAACATACGTTTTTAAATGTATATCAATGAGCTGCAGTAGACTATGTTAGCGACATAATTCTTTATTATAATAGGCCTACTATGTAAAAATAACACTGCATGTGTACTGTTCTTGTTGACGCCTGGGACTTACGTTTACCGCTCGACACTTGCGGCACATTGTTCCATTCGAGCATGCGCAGTAGTACTGTTTCACTGGCAGGCTTTGGAGCATGGCGGGGAGGCAGTACAGTGTGCGTAGGAGGGATTAGGAGCACTTTCAGATGTGTTCTCAAGCTCGTTCCATCATAAATGTTACAATGAATAGTGTGCAAAATCTTTTAAATGTGTAATTTTCTATAAGACCTTTACACGAAAAGATCAAAGTAAAGAAGATGGGTAGACCTACACATGAATTAAAATTATAAGTGACGAAGAACAGTAATAGAGAAGTGAGAAGAAAATTCAACATTCGGACTTTGAAAAATGAAATATACGGCTGCAATATAAAATACGGTGTATTTTGTTTTCCTTGCCTGTTGTTCGACGGCGAACATTAATTATTGACAAAAATAAGTACGTTTTAAGAATTTTATTTATTTTTCTGTTTGAATTGAGGACTGTGCGTAGTAACTAAATAATTTTGATTATCGTTCTGCAGATATGATTGACCTGAAGCACATGAATGAAAGAATTGAAAAAAACACGATTCTTCAGCTGCACACATCAACAATAATGTTCAATTAGCAGTGTTAGGTCAAACAAACATACGCACCCAATTGGATTCAATTGGATTGTTGCACTTCACAATGATAAAGTTACCAAGAACAGATATGTACGTGCGGTTTTGTGGAGCTTTTGAGTTGGCTTTAAGAGGTCACGAAGACGGAAACTCATCTTTAAACGCTAGTATTTTTCTTGGCCTCATCAATTTCAGTTCTGAATTAGACGCACTCTTAAGGAACATTTGGAAACAGGAACAGTGTTTAAGAGCACATCAGACACTATACAGAACGAAGTTCTTCAAGCCATTTTGATGTATGCCATGATGAGATTTCAAAGAAATAAAGAAAGCTGCTGACTTTTTAACAGTTAAGGCTGATGAGACGACACACGTATCGAATGTTTGTGAACGTGCGAACTGTGTTATAAAACGCAATATAGCGAAAACAATATTATTTACGGTGTCCTGCAATAGAAATTGAACACTTTACTTTGTTATTACTGGACCTACATAGGAGACTGATTAACTGCAATTTCTTGACTAATAAAATTATGTAAATCTATACCTACGTAACATATGTTAATAGTTATGTAGTAGTTAGTACCTATAATAATAATAATAATAATAATAATAATAATAATAATAATAATAATAATAATAATAATAGTAATAATATGATAATCATAATCATAATAAATATTTGTGCACCACCAGGATTATTTATCACCACACGCCACTGCTTCTAAGAAGCTCTTGTTCATCTTAGCTGCCTTTAAAGATAGATTGTATGTAAAGTGTCACACATTTTCTACGAAAATTGTCCCCGGACTTCATAAATAATTTAATATAGCTATTCCTTATAAAACTATAGTTCGACAACCCCGTAAAACACGCCAACTTCTGGAATCTTTCTCTTTCTTTCTTCTCTCTCCCTCGCTCCTCGTCCTTCAGTCACCAATCACCACGTAAATATCTGAGAGGGTGTGTGTGGGCATCGCGACCAATAGAAGAACCACTCTCCAGTATTACCACAATAACGGATTCTTCATTTTTGCCTCGACTGTCGGCTAGGAAGGTTCCATTATGCTAGCATTGCAGGCAACTAGTCAACCTTTTAATGCTTTTGTTAGCAGGTTTGACAAACTGTGAGTCGACCTGCAAGTACATAGTGCATAGTGCTCTCTCACTTCCCCCCGTGTTTTCTCACTTGCTCCTCCCCAAAACAGCCAGCGCTCACTTAGTAAAGGTTGGTTCACAATAAACCGGAAACGGAAACGACAACGAAAACGAGAACGGAAATATTGTTAAAATAGATATATTTAACATTATTTCCGTTCTCGTTGTCGTTTCCGTTCCCGGTTTATTGTGAACCAGCCTTAACTCGGTCAGGGTTTCAGTTCGATTTGTCAATCTATATATACCTTGTCTACAAACATTGTACCCACATTACCTGTTTATCTGTTTATTTATTTACCTGTTTATTTATTACCTGTTTATGTTCTGCGTACTGTGTACTTAGCTCTTTTCAATCAATGGTTCAGTATGGTATATTAGGTTTGGGAGGAATGGCAAAATCGACTCTCCATCCTTTAAATTTGCTCCAAAAAAGAATTATCAAAATTTGTCTATATAAGCCTTTTGATTACCCAACGAAATTATTTGTTCAGGAATTTGGTGTATCAAATCTAGAACATATTTATAAACAAACATTGCTGATTTACTTCCATAAAAATCACAATAAATTTAAATTTGATTCTCATGAATACCATACGAGACAAAACTACAGTTTTTTTTCTAAACACCATCGAATGCCACACAATTGCTGGATTAAAACACAGCAGAAATTTTGGACCCAGAATATATAATGCATTAATTAGAGCTTACCCTGAACTAAGTACTCTGAACACACATAGATTTAAGAGACAAATTAGATCAATTATTTATTTTTTTTGCCTTTCCTTAAGCTATATGAGTTTAAAAGTGTAATCTAATACACGTGTACTTTGTATTTTCTATATTTGTATATGTTATTACATGGTCTGTATTTTACTATATATTAATATTATTGTGCTGAATTAACACTCTTTAATTTTATATAAGTAGAATGAACTGCGCCCGAGCACGAGCTTCTACTCTTTCGGGCTGCAATGTCTAATGTAGTGTACATCTAGTGTATTAAATAAATAAATTTGAAACTTGATATTCGACATTTCACTAAAAATTTAAGAAAGCAGCTAATAATTGTATAGGGTAAACTGGGGTCTGTTGGACAGTCGGGCATGTTGGACACTCTGTACTTTAACGTGTTACTTCGCCACTTGTGGGCACCACATTCTGCTAGAAGTCAATGACGGAAGTAGCCCCACTCGTGGCTACTTCCGTCATTGACTTCTAGCAGAATGTGGTGCCCACAAGTGGCGAGGTAACACGTTAAAGCACAGAGTGTCCAACATGCCCGACTGTCCAACAGACCCTAGTTTACCCTAATAGATTTTTACTATTCTCTACAAAAACTGTTCAGAGTTTCCTAACCTATTAATCAATGTAGTTAATTGTAGAGATCTACTTATTGTCTAAGACAGCATCTTTCAACTTTTCAACATGTGGCACACTAAAGATGTAATTTAAAATCTCGAGGCACACTCATATAATCTAAACCAGTGGTTTCAAACTAGGGGTGAATTCCCCATCAGGAGGATTTTTGATGACTTTAGGAAGAAATGAGAATCATAAAATACAAATAAATCTGATAAATCTACCATCACTGAGGAAATCGGCAAATATTCAGATTCTTCAGAAAAAAAAAGAAAATAAAAGTTCTTTCAGTTCATAAAACCTTGATAGTAGGCGACCACGTGATAACAACCTAACTTGTGTATAAGTAAATAGCAGATTGTATGTAAAATCCATTGCAGAGCGAATATAGATAAGAAAAGAAATTTACATTCACTTCTCTTTCTCTTCGAAATCTTGAACTCTTCTCTTCCTTCGTACCTGTCGTCTCGCTTCACTTACCTTTCTTCCCACCACAATCTGAACACACGCTCTCGCCATGAAACAATACTAACAATACCATCCCATCGCACCTCCTCATACTCATCCTCTTTCACAATAGCCCTGCCAAGACTCTGGAATTCGTTACCTGCTAGCATCAGGGACTGTCGAAATAAAATTCAATTCAAACGCAAACTTACTAGGCACTTGTTCAGTAATTGAGACTCGTTCAGACATGGTTTCTTGTAAATAGTTCTCTTAATCTATCACAAAATATTTCAATATCCGGTAATTTCATCACTATAGAATTTTGTTATTGTAGGTTTAATTTGTAATTCAGTAAATACAAAAATATTCTTTGTTCTTAACTTCTATGATAAAATGTCTAGCTTTCATTAATCAGGTAATCTTGTCGTACTTTAATTTTTATTGTAATTGTAATTGTAAATTTAATATTAATTGTAATTTTATTGTTCATATTATAGTTGGAATCTCCTGGTAGAGGAGCAGAGAAGGCCTGACGGCCTTATCTCTACCAGGTTAAATAAATAAATACTAAAAAAATGAATACTAATATGTGAAAATAATCTTGTTTTTAGTGACCTTTTTATGTAATTAACCATTTTTATCACTGGCTGCAATACTGTAAACTCTACAACAAGCGACTTTGAAACAACTGCTTCTCTATGGAGAAAATGATGTGTAAATATTTCAGAGTTAATTTGCTTTGCTAAGGCCAAAAGTCTGCTATATGGTGAGTCCCTAACACCACAGCATGGCGCGTCCTCAGGTTGCGGATAAAGGAAACCCTTCCAGATATGGAGGGTAGCTGCGAATATATTGAATAAGCAGTCGCGGACAGCCGATAAGGGGTGGTCCTCCAGCTTGGGGATTGAGCATGAAATTCTAGACCTCCTAAGTAGAGAGGGTTAAGCACGCTATTTTGTTGGCTGTCAGGATTAAGCAAATCTAGATTATCGGATTCGGATTAACGAGATTTTACTGTACCAACTATTGTCCCATGATAACTTTCATTAATAATTATATCATTACGTCAACAGTAGAAACATATTCTCTGTATAGCAAGTAAAGGACAGCATTGAAGGAAAAGGAAAATTTAATTTTAAAAACAATTAATTTATATCCTCAAAATTATTATATTTAGTTTCAAGCTGGCCAAATGTAATAACTACTGTAAGCCTGTTATTAGAGTCTGGCTGGGCGGAAGAGAATGCCTACTGGCCTTAGCTCTGCCAGATTAAATAAATTATCATTATTATTATTATTATTATTATTATTTCATTGTTGATCGTTGACAATAATCAGGCTGAGTCTACAAGTAATTTAACATTTCACGGGCTCAGAATGACAAGGTTCTATCTGACATTTTTAGCAAAATTGAAATTTTTGTTGCATTGAATTATGATACTTCACAGTTATCTACCATATAAATTATAAGCTGATATCTCAATTATTTTTCGTGATAAAGTTAGTTTGAAAAGGTTCTTATCTGCATTGATTTCACTAACAACCGAACTTTTAAAATGCTCTCCTGTAAAATTTACTAAACACTAGATAGAACCTTGTCATTCTGAACTCTCGATATGTAAAATAAACTGTACGTACCAGCGTACAGATTATTTAAAATTGTATCAAATTCATACAGTTGTACGTCTGTTTGTGTGGCACTTTCTGTCTTTCAAGCCAACCATCATCTATTGCCACCTGGTGACAAACAGTAAAACTCTATATACACCTCGGCGACCAGTCGGTAAAAAGTGCATGTGCGTTACATAAGAACCAAGACGGAATTCGTATAGAACAGTCGTAAACCTTTTTTCTCCCCGTATCCCTAGAGACACTTCCCTACTGAAGCTTGTACTTCCTCACTATCAACGGACATTTCTAGCAAACTTTCGAATTTTATTTTAAGCGCACTATCAGTGGACATTTCTAGCAAATTTTCGAATTTTATTTTAAGCGCACTATCAGTGGACATTTCTAGCAAATTTTCGAATTTTATTTTAAGCGCACTATCAATGGACATTTCTAGCAAATTTTCGAATTTTATTTTAAGCGCACTATCAACGGACATTTCTAGCAAACTTTCGAATTTTATTTTCAGCGCACTATCAACGGACATTTCTAGCAAACTTTCGAATTTTATTTTCAGCGCTCTATCAACGGACATTTCTAGCATACTTTCGAATTTTATTTCCAGCGCACTATCAACGGAAATTTCTAGCAAACTTTCGAATTTTATTTTCAGCGCACTATCAACGGACATTTCTAGCAAACTTTCAAATTTTATTTTCAGCACTCTAGCAAATTTTCGAATTTCATTTTCAGCGCACTATCAACGGACATTTCTAGCAAACTTTCAAATTTCATTTTCAGTGCACCAGCAACGGACATTTCTAGCAAACATTAGAATTTTATTTTCGATGCATTATCAACCGACATTGTAGCAAACTTTCGAATTTTATTTTCAGCACACTAGCAAATTTTCGAATTTAATTTTCAGGCACTATCAACGGACATTTCTAGCAAACTTTCAAATTTTATTTTAAGCGCACTATCAGTGGACATTTCTAGCAAATTTTCGAATTTTATTTTAAGCGCACTATCAATGGACATTTCTAGCAAACTTTCGAATTTTATTTTCACCACACTATCAATGGACATTTCTAGCAAACTTTCGAATTTTATTTTAAGCGCACTATCAACGGACATTTCTAGCAAACTTTCGAATTTTATTTTCAGCGCACTATCAACGGACATTTCTAGCAAACTTTCGAATTTTATTTTCAGCGCACTATCAACGGACATTTCTAGCAAACTTTCAAATTTTATTTTCAGCACTCTAGCAAATTTTCGAATTTCATTTTCAGCGCACTATCAACGGACATTTCTAGCAAACTTTCAAATTTCATTTTCAGTGCACCAGCAACGGACATTTCTAGCAAACATTAGAATTTTATTTTCAATGCATTATCAACCGACATTGTAGCAAACTTTCGAATTTTATTTTCAGCACACTAGCAAATTTTCGAATTTCATTTTCAGGCACTATCAACGGACATTTGTAGCAAACTTTCAAATTTTATTTTCAGTGCACCAGCAAGGAACATTTTTAGCAAACTTTAGAATTTTATTTTCAATGCATTATCAACCGACATTGTAGCAAACTTTCGAATTTTATTTTCAGCGCACTATAAATGAACATTTCTAGCAAACTTTCAAATTTTATTTTCAGCGCACTATCAATGAACATTTCTAGCACTTTTCGAATTTTATTTTCAGCGTACTATCATACGGACGTTTCTAGCAAACTTTCGAATTTTATTTTCATTGTACTAGCAACGGACATTTCTAGCAAACTTTAGAATTATTTTATTTTCAGCGCACTATCAACGGACGTTTCTAACACATTTTCGAATTTTATTTTCAGCACACTATCAATGGACATTTATAGCAAACTTTCGAATTTTATTTTCAGCGCACTATCAACGGGAATTTATAGTAAATGGTTATGTAATAGATGAAGGTAAAATATTGGATGGTCTTTTTCTGATTTGCTTGAACCAATTTTCATGAAAGATAGTGTTCTTTAATTACAATGTATAAACTCAACCTTACTCTCAAGTACATTTTTTGCATTACATCCCTATTAAACTACTACGCAAATTTCAGGCACGTACTCATTTTTCATACTTAAACTAAACAAATTCAGTATTTATTTCCACTCATCCGTTTCTGCTATCATACACCATTTACCCACAACTAAGTAATTTGGCCAATAAGTATCCGTGTTCACTGGAATCTTCAGTTATCTCTGAGAGAAACTGTTTTCCAAAACTGGAAAATTAACGAATGAAAGACAAAACCATCTGCATTCCAACAAAGTGGAAATGCTTACTTTAATGGGAAACTTATCCTTGGAGCAATGGTCACATGTTTAAAAAACTTATAATGATGACTGATGTTGGGACTTTAAGGATAGATTATAATATTGTGTGTTATTGATATGTATTTCAGCTTTAATTCAGTAGCCTATATATTAAATTATAGCTTAGTACGTGTTTAGATATTAATTCAGAAATATATTTAGTTTATAACTAATTAACAAAAATGTTCATAATGACTATCGATAATATCAATCAATGTTCAGTGTATGTTCTTTTATCTTTCATGAAAGTATGGAAGGTACCTTGTGACAGAAACGTAACTTACCACATTAGGTAAAACAGTATTGTTTTTAAATGACAATGTGGGACCACGATAAGGACAACAAGGGGCCTATTTAATAAAACTTGACACGGTAAGGATCACGACATAGACCTCGGCAAGCACCATCGTCAAATTGAACTGAAATAGTGATAATGCTACACAAAAATGGAGCATTGTCTGATGAGAATCTCAATGTATATCTCAAACTATTATAAATTAAATGGAAGAAGCTAACAATGCCGGCAACATAAACAATGGTATACAAATCCCAGCACACTTAACGAAAACAAATGAAACGTGATTTATGAAACAGCTGAATGCGGGCGCTACTTAATCACTGAACTCATGTTAGTGTAAAGGAAGGTGTTACAGTCATAGAAACATGAAAACACTTTCAAATAGATCGTGATTGAAAACAAGTGACTTGGGCTAAAGAATGCTTCCAGATGGTATCGCTTCATGACAAAGTTATTAAAGTAAACAATACCGTATTTACGTGTATATTTCACTTTTGTGTAGTTCAGTACCCTCCATCCTATTTTACGCATTCTTCGGCTTAAAAAATAATTTAAAATGAGGTGAATTACTTTGTTCATACATTTTATTATCAACTTAAGAAAAGTTTTTGAATGTGTAATTTCTTAGTCCTATTGATCCTGAAGAAACTTTCAGTTATCTTTGTAACTGAGTGTAACGAACGTAAAAGGAAAAAAGGAAGTTTCAAACTCCATTAGCGCTAACAAGAAGAACATGAAATATTAAGGAAATAATAATTATGTACAAACCTAAAACAAATATTAATCATGGTTAAAAATGTGCATAATCTATACTAATAATAAATCTGTAAGCGAAATTTTTCTAATAATTTTCGATTTTCCAAAAATAATTGGTGTTAACATGTATAATATTCTGAAACCGAAAATAGCTTTTTTGAAGTTTTTGTTTGTGTGTCTGTCTGTCTGTCTGGATGTTTGTTACATTTTCACGCGATAATGGCTGAACGGATTTCGATGAAACTTGGAGCATAAATTAAGTTCGTTGTAACTTAGATTTTAGGCTATATGGCATTCAAAATACTTTATTTAAAAGGGGGGTTATAAGGGGGCCTGAATTAAATAAACCGAAATATCTCGCTTATTATTGATTTTTGTGAAAAATGTTACATAACAAAAGTTTCTTTAAAAATAATTTCCGATAGGTTTCATTCCAGGAAAAATTTTGATAGGACTGATATTTAAGTCTGTCTGTCTTGATGTTTGTTACCTTTTCACGCGATAATGGATGAACGGATTTCGATGAAAATTGGAATATAAATTAAGTTCGTTGTAACTTAGAGTTTAGGCTATATGACATTCAAAATACTATACTTGGAAGGGGGGTTATAAGGGGGCCTGAATTAAATAAATCGAAATATCTCGCTTATTGATTTTTGTGATAAATGTTACATAGCAAAAGTTTCTTCAAACATTATTTCCGATAAGGTTTATTCCAGGCATAAGTTTGATAGGACTAATATTTAAGGCTACGAGTATACAAGAGTTTTAAAATAACAATATATACATTGTCAACGCCGCCTCAGATTATAGTGTCGTTGTTCCGTAATTCTTATGTGTAAAATATGAAAATTTTCAGTAGGAAGAAAAAACAGATTTATTCATTCTATGGCAGTGGTACATAGGTGATCGTGAATTCTTATATTTTCGAAAGAAAGAAATATAATTACATATAGGAGATTGTAATATTTGCTGTATAACTATTTAAATTATTTAATAGAGCAAAAATCTGAAAATCGGTATGTCACAAAGGAGTTATTGCAGGAACGACATCGATGGCTATAATGAAATTAAAACAAATGACTCCGTCTATTTAAGGCGGCCTTGACGTTTATCAATATTAATATACAGAGAATATTAAATTTGTCTGTTTGTATGAAGTAATCTCAGAAGCTAATTTTGATAATTCCTTCACGATCTGAAATTTGCAGTTTCTCTAGATGGATGTAATACTACATATAAGGAATGAGGTAAGATAAAAATAGATTTTTACGCACAGAAAAATTATCTTCGTACACAATCCACTCTAATAATTTGGAGTGATTTATTAAAGATCCATTCAAGACTAATTTAGAAAAATGTTAAACGGATTATCGTTGCATCAAAAACGGATTTTCTCTGAACCAAATGATCATATTTTAATTATTTGCATGTAATAACAAATAAGAAATATGTTAAAGGAATTATCATTGGACCAAATGAGTGGTCTCTGGACCAAAATGATCGCATTTTAATTACTTAAATATAATTTAAATTAAGTAACATATTAAACTATTTATCCTTCTATCAAACACGAATGTTCCCTGGGGCAGATGTCCTATTTTAATTATGTAATTACTTTATATTTATTTCTAACAAGTGCAGCGGAGCGCACGGGTGCGGCTAGTAAGTTAATAAAGATGTACAAGTTTGAAACTAAACTTTCGGAAGGAATATTCTTATACCATATTATAATTTGCGCAGTGTTAATAGAGAAATGTACAATTGAAACGAAACTTTCAAGAGAACTCTCTATGTTACATTATCACAATTTGCAGTACTGGCCAATGAATAAATAGAATTGAAATAAAGAAAAAGGTGACCAGAGATTCATAGGATCCCTGTTATTGAGTGGAACGTTTATGTTATCGATTGGTGTTATTGTGATATTTAGATCTATAAGGAATTGGTTCTTATTGATAAGGAGTGTTAATATAATGGTGAGTGAAATTAATTTATTGCAATTCATGTGTTGTATTATTTTTCACAATATTTACGATGGAGTTGCCGTGTTTCATTTTAATTGGTTTGTTGGAGAGTCGTTAGTAAGTGTTTATGGTAAAAGAAATAAGAAATACAACTCTTACAAGAAAGTAAGTCTATCTCTCTGGCAAATATCATATCAATGCAACAGTCTAATCCAAACATGGGCATCGTGCCTCACTTGAGAATTTGTGCCTCACTGACCTTCACAGAACTTATCGCTCTGAGTGACATCATCTTCACAGTCCCCGTTCCTCCCTTACGTAGCTCCTAAGTGTGGGCAGGTTCTATATAAGTTTCATAAGCAATATCAGTGGTGGCATAATGGCATTATCAAAGCAGTGTGTACGCGTTAGAAAACGATAATTTCATGAGAAATGAGAGGAAGAGTTTTTTTGCTGTTTAGAAGGGGAGAACATACGATGTATGTTATGCTCGAAAATCCTATTAGGCATTAATAAATTTAATATACAACGACATTACTCCTCATGTCATAAAGAACATGCTGAATTAGAAGGTAAGACAAATTAAATGTTATTTTTTCGTGCTATTCCGAAGAAAATTTATGATCTTAACATTTCCATAGTATACTAAATACGACATTATATCTTAAACTCGCTGCATTAAAAGGTAGCCTACTAGGAATTAAATGTTGTTTGTACGTATTATTTCCAAAAGAAATTTATAAAAAAATATCAAATGTGCGTAGAAAACGAAATATAATTTTCTATTAAGTAATCTTGATAAACGCCGGAATATTCAAGAAAAAAACGTAGACAACGTGATGGAATATTATTGGCTAATTACGCAATTTCTCGCCTGTGATTTAAATCAATTCAATGATGGAGAAATAGTAAAGAGGTGTATGATTAAAGCTGCCGAATTAATTTGCCAAATTGAATAAAAGTTTTCGAGTCTCTCACGTTAACCAAGCGCTTTCCTAATAATTCGCCACTGACCGCCTTAGCGATTACGATAAGGTGACGCAGGTCACAGCAGTTTATATTTCCCATCCTACTCTGCAGTCTCCTCTCCTAGTAAACAAACTATTTCAAATCGAGTGCCTCACGTAACCG